>NC_142800.1:27700212-27852616 GCF_049724085.1 Artemia sp. Qi Xiang Cuo
CACTAGTAGATAGAGTGCTAAAAACATCAGAATCGACTTCAGAGGACATGTTATATCACGGGAAGAGGTTTTGAAAATCCCCCTTCCCCCAAACTCAAAATTTTCCAAAATTCTACTTTAGAAGCTTTTAAGATATTTCTAAAGCACTAATAGATACAGGGCTAAAAACATCAGAATCGACTTCAGAGGACACGTTATATCACGGGAAGAGGTTTTGAAAATCCCCCTCCCCCCAAACACAAAATTTTCCAAAATTCTACTTTAGAAGCTTTTAAAATATTTCTAAAGCACTAGTAGATAGAGTGCTAAAAACATCAGAACCGACTTCAGAGGACATGTTATATCACGGGAAGAGGTTTTGAAAATCCCCTCCCCCCAAACTCAAAATTTTCCAAAATTCTACTTTAGAAGCTTTTAAGATATTTCTAAAGCACTAATAGATACAGTGCTAAAAACATCAGAATCGACTTCAGAGGACACGTTATATCACGGGAAGATGTTTTGAAAATCAACCTTCCCCCCCCCCCAAACTCAAAATTTTCCTAAATTTTACTTTAGAAGCTTGTGTGTGTCTCTTTGGGCTTTATGTGTATCTCTTTTGGCTGTTTGTATGTCTCTACGCATGTAAAAAAATCCATGTTGGTGGCTTGAAATAAAAAAAAATTAGAAAGACACGACTGAAAAGTGCTATTCCTTCTTTCAAATGTAGAAAAACCTCATGTAAGTGAGTTGAAATAGAATTTTTTTTTTAACAAGACATGACTGAAAAGTGTTTTGGAGGAGATGACTTGATTGACAGAAGGATGTATTAGCGAAGTTATAGTGGAGGGCGACAATGTCTTCAAAGTCAAGGCTATAAGAAAAAAAAGTTCCGAATATTTTTGTCGATTTGTAGTTTACCCACTAATATCAATATCAGTAATGATTCTATTTGAACTTTCTCCAAGTTGATCAAATTGGTCTCTAAACGGTTTATGATAAAAAAATAGTTTGGGACAAGAAAAAAAACTAAAATAATGTCATGAAATCACTTTCAACACTCAGAGAAGTGTTTTTTTTTTTGAATTGTTTTTTTTGTGATTTGTTAGTGTGTGTGTGGGTGGTTGGGTTTAAGTTTTTTTTTGTGTGTGTAAGTTTTTGTTTTTTTGTGTTTGTGTGTGTAAATTTTTTTTGTGTGTGTGTGTGTGTGTTTGTGTGAGTTTTTATGCATGTGTAAGTTGTTTTTTTTTTGTGTGTCTGTAAGTTTTTTTTGTGTGTGTGTGTAAGTTTTTGTGTGTGTGTGTAAGTTTTTGTGGGTGTGTAAGTTTTTGTGTTTGTATAAGTTTTTGTGTGTGTGTGTGTGTGTGTGTGTGTAAGTTTGTGTGGGGACAAGAAAAAAAACTAAAATAATGTCATGAAATCATTTTCAACACTCAGAGAAGTGTTTTTTTTGTGTGTTAGTTTTTATTTGTGGATGTGGAAGTTTTGGGTGTGGGTTATTTTTTTTTTGTGTTTTTAAGTTTTTTTTTTTTTTGTGTGTGTTAATTTTTTTTGTGTGTTTGTGTGTGTGTGTGAGTTTTTATGTGTGTGTAAGTTTTTTTTTTTTTGTCTGTAAGTTTTTTTTTGTGTGTGTGTGTAAGTTTTTTTGTGTTTGTAAGTTTTTGAGTGCATGTAAATTTGTGTGTGTGTGTGTAAGTTTTTGTGGGTGTGTACGTTTTTGTGTTTGTGTTAGTTTTTGTGTGTGTGTGTGTGTGTAAGTTTGTGTGTGTGTGTGTGTGTGTAAGTTTTTATGTGTGTGTGTAATTTTATGTGTGTGTGTGTTTGTGTGTGATTTTTGACAATAAACTTTAGTTTCATATATAAAAATTATGGAAAATACAATTCTATCGTTCAAATGTGAAACTTAGTTCCATTCTCTGGTTCAAATGCAGAAAAACCCGTGTGGGTGAGTTGAAATAAAAAAATTTAACAAGAAAGGACTGAAAAGTGTTTTGGGGGAGATGGTTTGATTGGCAGAAGGATGTATTGGTGAAGTTATAGTGGAGGGCGACAAAGTCTTCAAAGTCAAGGATATAAGAAAAAAAAGTTCTGGGTATTTTTGTAAGTTTGTAGTTTACGCACTAATATCATATCAGTAACGATTCGAGGATGTTTCCCCATTTATCGATAATCAGGCAATTTTCTCAAGCTCTTGGTCAGAAATAGAGGCTGTTTCCAAAGATTTAGAATAAGATAAAAATTGTCAGGTGTGGCTCCCCGCGCTAGGATTATTGCCTAGCTGTGACAATGGATATTACCTCCAAATACAGAAAATTAATCTGATATTATTACGATACAATAAGTTAAGTATAATAGAATTTATGTTCCATGTGTAAGTTTGTAAGATCCTTACCGCTCTCCAGCAAAAGGATAATTGCATATAATTTACAATGCATATTACAAATAAAAAAAGAGAATAAAGGTGATAGTATTCCGATACAATGAGTCAAGTATACTAGAATTTATGCTCCTAGTGGAAGCTCGTAAAACCCTTCCCCTTCCCCGCGCTAGGATTATTGCCTAGCTATGACAATGGATAAGCACTAGTAGATAGAGTGCTAAAAACATCAGAATCGACTTCAGAGGACATGTTATATCACGGGAAGAGGTTTTGAAAATCCCCCTACCCCCCAAACTCAAAATTTTCCAAAATTATACTTTAGAAGCTTTTAAAATATTTCTAAAGCACTAATAGATACAGTGCTAAAAACATCAGAATCGACTTCAGAGGACACGTTATATCACGGGAAGAAGTTTTGAAAATCCCCCTCCCCCCCAAACTCAAAATTTTCCAAAATTCTACTTTAGAAGCTTTTAAAATATTTCTAAAGTACTAGTAGATAGAGTGCTAAAAACATCAGAACCGACTTCAGAGGACATGTTATATCACGGGAAGAGGTTTTGAAAATCCCCCTTCCCCCAAACTCAAAATTTTCCAAAATTCTACTTTAGAAGCTTTTAAGATATTTCTAAAGCACTAATAGATACAGTGCTAAAAACATCAGAATCGACTTCAGAGGACACGTTATATCACGGGAAGAGGTTTTGAAAATCCCCTCCCCCCCCCAAACTCAAAATTTTACAAAATTTTACTTTAGAAGCTTGTGTGTGTCTCTTTGGGCTTTTTGTTTCTCTTCGGACTGTGTGTATGTCTCTACAAATGTAGAAAAACCCGTGTGGGTGAGTTGAAATAAAAAATTTAACAAGAAATGACTGAAAAGTGTTATTCTTTGGTTCATATGTAGAAAAAACTCGTGTGAGTGAGTTGAAATAGAAATTTTTTTTAACAAGAAATGACTGAAAAGTGTTTTGGAGGAGATGGCTTGATTGACAGAAGGATGTATTAGCGAAGTTATAGTGGAGCGCGACAATGTCTTCAAAGTCAAGGCTATAAGAAAAAAAGTTCCTAATATTTTTGTCGGTTTGTAGTTTACCCACTAATATCAATGTCAGTAATGATTCTATTTGAACTTTCTCCAAGTTGATCAAATTGGTCTCTAAACGGTTCATGATAAAAAAATAGTTTGGGACAAGAAAAAAAAACTAAAATAATGTCATGAAATCATTTTCAACACTCAGAGAGGTTTTTTTTTGTGTGTAAGTTTTTATGTGTGTATGTGTAGTTGTGTGTGTGTAAGTTTTTTTTTTTTTTTTTAAGTTTTTTTTTTTTTTTGTGTGTGTGTAAATTTTTTTGTGTGTGTGTGTGTGTGTGAGTTTTTATGTGTGTGTAAGTTTTTTTTGTGTGTCTGTAAGTTTTTTTTGTGTGTGTGTGTTAGTTTTTGTGTGTGTGTGTCAGTTTTTGCGTACATGTAAATTTTTGTGTGTGTATGTAAGTTTTTGTGGGTGTGTAAGTTTTTTTGTTTGTGTAAGTTTGTGTGTGTGTGTGTGTGTGTGTAAGTTTGTGTGGGGACAAGAAAAAATAAACTGAAATAATGTCATTAAATCATTTTCAACACTCAGAGAAGTTTTTTTTTTTGTGTAAGTTTTTGTGTGTGTATGTGTATGTTGTGTGTGTTTGTGTGTGTGTGTGAGTTTTTTTTTTGTGTGTGTGTAAATTTTTTTTTGTGTGTGTTTGTGTGTGAGTTTTTGTGTGTGTGTAAGTTTTTTTTTTGTGTGTGTGTGTAAGTTTTTTTTTGTGTGTGTGTGTAAGTTTTTGTGTGTGTGTGTAAGTTTTTATGTGTGTGTAAGTTTTTGTGTGTATGTAAATTTTTGTGTGTGTTTAAGTTTTTGTGTGTGTGTGAGTTTTTGTGTGTGTGTAAGTTTTTGTGTGTGTGTGTGTGTGTGTTTGTGTGTGTGTGTGTGTGTGTGTGTGTGTGTGTGTTTTTATATGTGTGTGTTAGTTTCTGTGTGTTTGTGTGTGTGTGTGTGATTTTTGACCATACACTCTAGTTTCCTATAAGAAAATTATGGAAAATATAATTCTATCGTTCAAATGTGAAACTTAGTTCCATTCTCTGGTTCAAATGCAGAAAAACCCGTGTGGGTGAGTTGAAATAAAAAAATTTAACAAGAAATGACTGAAAAGTGTTTTGGGGGAGATGGTTTGATTGGCAGAAGGATGTATTGGTGAAGTTATAGTGGAGGGCGACAAAGTCTTCAAAGTCAAGGCTATAAGAAAAAATGTTCTGGATATTTTTGTAAGTTTGTAGTTTACGCACTAATATCATATCAGTAACGATTCGAGGATGTTTCCCCATTTATCGATAATCAGGCAATTTTCTCAAGCTCTTGGTCAGAAATAGAGGCTGTTTCCAAAGATTTAGAATAAGAAAAAATTGTCAGGTGTGGGACTCGAACCCACGACCCCATATAGGGTTGATGTTAGTGTTGGCAGTCAAAAGCTATGACCTTGAGAAAAAAGCTTGAGAAAATTGCCTGATTATCGATAAATGGGGAAACATCCCCCCAAAAGTCGACAGGAATGCTCCTCCAGCGCTTTCTCGGATATGTTGAATAAAATATGCAAAGTCGACAGAGCTTTATTACATTTTTTAAGGTTAATTGAGCCGAGGGGACGTGCGCCCCCGAAACCTTGTCTAAATTAACCTTAAAAAAATTAAATAAAGCTATGTCGACTTTGCATATTTTATTCAACATATCCGAGAAAGCGCTGGAGGGGAGCATTCCTGTCGTCTTTTGGGGGGATGTTTCCCCATTTTTCGATAGTCAGGCAATTTTCTCAAGCTCTTTTCTCAAGGTCATAGCTTTTGACTGACAACACTAACATCAACCCTATATGGGGTCGTAGGTTCGAGTCCCACACCTGACAATTTTTTTCTTATTCTAAATCTTTGGAAACAGCCTCTATTTCTGACCAAGAGCTTGAGAAAATAGCCTGATTATCGATAAATGGGGAAACATCCTCGAATCGTTACTGATATGATATTAGTGCGTAAACTACAAACTTACAAAAATATCCAGAACTTTTTTTTTCTTATAGCCTTGACTTTGAAGACTTTGTCGCCCTCCCCTATAACTTCACCAATACATCCTTCTGCCAATCAAACCATCTCCCCCAAAACACTTTTCAGTCATTTCTTGTTAAAATTTTTTATTTCAACTCACCCACACGGGTTTTCCTGCATTTGAACCAGAGAATGGAAATAAGTTTCACATTTGAACGATAGAATTGTATTTTCCATAATTTTCTTATAGGAAACTAGAGTTTATGTTCAAAAATCACACACACACACACACACACACACACAGAAACTTACACACACACATAAAAACTTACACACATACACACACACACACACACACAAACTTACACACACACACACACACACAAAAAAACTTACACAAACACAAAAAATTAAACACACACAAAAACTTACACACCCACAAAAACTTACATGCACACAAAAACTTACCCACAAATAAAAACTAACACACACACCCACAAAATTACACACACACAAAAAAAAAAACTTATAGACACACACACAAAAAAAAAAACTAACACACAAATAAAAAATGACAAACACACACAAACACACAAAATAAATTTACACACACACAAAAAAACTTACACACACACAAAAACTTACACACACACACACACACAACTTACACATACACACACAAAAACTTACAAAAAAAAAAACTTCTCTGAGTGTTGAAAATGATTTCATGACATTATTTTAGTTTTGTTTTTCTTGTCCCCACACAAACTTACACACACACACACACACACAAAAACTTACACAAACAAAAAAACTTACACACACACAAAAACTTACACACACACACAAAAACTTACATGCACGCAAAAACTTACACAAACACACAAAAAATTACACACACACACAAAAAAAACTTACAGACACACAAAAAAAAAACTTACACATACATAAAAACTGACACACACACACACACACAAAAAAATTTACACACACACAAAAAAAACAAAAAAACTTACAAACACAAAAAAAAACTTACACACACACAACTTACACATACAAACATAAAAACTTACACACAAAAAAAAAACAATGAGTGTTTAAAATTATTTCATGACATTATTTTAGTTTTTTTTTCTTTTCCCAAACTATTTTTTTATAAAGAAACGTTTAGAGACCAATTTGATCAACTTGGAGAAAGTTCAAATAGAATCATTACTGATATTGATATTAGTGGGTAAACTAAAAACCGACAAAAATATTCGGAACTTTTTTTTCTTATAGCCTTGACTTTGAAGATATTGTCGCCCTCCACTATAACTTCGCTAATACATCCTTCTGTCAATCAAGCCATCTCCTCCAAAACACTTTTCAGTCATTTCTTGTTTAAAAAAATTTCTATTTCAACTCACTCACACGGGTTTTTTCTACATTTGAACCAAAGAATAACACTTTTCAGTTATTTCTTGTTAAAAATTTTTTTATTTCAACTCACCCACACGGGTTTTTCTACATTTGTAGAGACATACACACAGTCCGAAGAGAAACAAAAAGCCCAAAGAGACACACACAAGCTTCTAACGTAAAATTTGGGAAAATTTTGAGTTTGGGGGGGAAGGGGATTTTCAAAACCTCTTCCCGTGATATAACGTGTCCTCTGACCTCGTGTCTTATGTTATTAGCACTTTATCTACTAGTGCTTTATACATATTTTAAAAGATTCTAAAGTATAATTTTTGAAAATTTTTAGTGGGGGGGGAAGGGGGATTTTAAATACATATTCCCGTGATATAACATGTCCTCTGAAGTCGGTTCTGATGTTTTTAGCACTCTATCTAGTAGTACTTTAGAAATATTTTAAAAGCTTCTAAAGTAGAATTTTGGAAAATTTTGACTTTGGGGGGGAGGGGGATTTTCAAAACTTCTTCCCGTGATATATCGTGTCCTCTGAAGTCGATTCTGATGTTTTTAGCAGTGTATCTATTAGTGCTTTAGAAATAACTTAAAAGCTTTTAAAGTAGAATTTTGGAAAATTTTGAGTTTGGGGGGAAGGGGGATTTTCAAAACCTCTTCCCGTGATATAACATGTCCTCTGAAGTCGATTCTGATGTTTTTAGCACTCTATCTACTAGTGCTTATCCATCGTCATAGCTAGGCAATAATCCTAGCGCGGGGAAGGGGAAGGGTTTTACGAGCTTCCACTAGGAGCATAAATTCTAGTATACTTGACTCATTGTATCGGAATACTATCACCTTAATTCTATTTATTTGGAAGTAATATCCAGTGTCACAGCTAGGCACTTATCCTAGGGTGGGAGAGCGGGAAAGGTATTACGAGTTTCCACAAGGAACAAAATTTCTATTAAACTTGACTGTTTGTATCTGAAAGCTATCACATTAATTCTCAGTATTTAGATGTAATATCCATTGTCATAGCTAGGCAATAATCCTAGCGCGGGGAGCCACACCTGACAATTTTTATCTTATTCTAAATCTTTGGAAACAGCCTCTATTTCTGACCAAGAGCTTGAGAAAATTGCCTGATTATCGATAAATGGGGAAACATCCTCGAATCGTTACTGATATGATATTAGTGCGTAAACTACAAACTTACAAAAATACCCAGAACTTTTTTTTCTTATATCCTTGACTTTGAAGACTTTATCGCCCTCCACAATAACTTCACCAATACATCCTTCTGCCAATCAAACCATCTCCCCCAAAACACTTTTCAGTCCTTTCTTGTTAAATTTTTTTATTTCAACTCACCCACACGGGTTTTTCTGCATTTGAACCAGAGAATGGAACTAAGTTTCACATTTGAACGATAGAATTGTATTTTCCATAATTTTTATATAGGAAACTAGAGTTTATGTTCAAAAATCACACACACACACACACACACAGAAACTTACACACACACATAAAAACTTACACACACACACACACACACAAACTAACACACACACACACAAAAAAAAAACTTACACAAACACAAAAACTTACACACCCACAAAAACTTACACACACACACAAAAATTTACATGCACGCAAAAACTTACACACACACAAAAACTTACAAACACACACAAAAAAAAACTTACAGACACAAAAAAAAAATTACACAAAAATACAAACAAACAAACACACACACACACAAAAATTTTACACACACAAAAAAAAAAACCTACACACACAAAAAAAAACTTACACACACACACAACTACAAAATACACACATAAAAACTTACACACACAAAAAAAAACTTCTCTTATCTTTTAAAATTATATAAATAAATTATTTTAGTTTTTTTTTATTGTCCCCAAACAAAATTACACACACACACACACACACACACACACAAAAACTTATACACACACAAAAACTTACACACCCACAAAAAGTTACACACACACACAAAAACTTACACACACACACAAAAAAAACTTACAGACACACAAAAAAAAACAACTTACACATGCATAAAAACTCACACAAACACACACACACAAACAAAAAAAATTTAAAAACAAAATAAAAATAAAAAAAAAACTTACACACACACAAAAAAACTTACACACAAACACACAAACACAAAAAAATAACAAAAACACACATAAAAACTTACAAAAAAAAAAAAAAACTTATATGAGTGTATAAAATTATTTAATTACACTATTTTAGTTTTTTTCATTTTATCAAAATACTTGTTTATAATGACGCGTTTAGAGACCAATTTAATCAAGTTAGAAAAAGTTCAAATAGAATAATTACTGATATTGATATTAGTGGGTAAACTACAAACCGACAAAAATATTCGGAACTTTTTTTTCTTATAGACTTGACTTTGAAGACATTGTCGCCCTCCACTATAACTTCGCTAATACATCCTTCTGTCAATCAAGTCATCTCCTCCAAAACACTTCAGTCATTTCTTGTTAAAAAAAAATTTCTATTTCAACTCACTCACACGGGTTTTTTCTACATTTGAACCAAAGAATAGCACTTTTCAGTCATTTCTTGTTAAATTTTTTTTATTTCAACTCCCCCACACGGGTTTTTCTACATTTGTAGAGACATACACACAGTCCGAAGAGACACAAAAAGCCCAAAGAGACACACACAAGCTTCTAAAGTAAAATTTTGGAAAATTTTGAGTTTGGGGGGGGGGAAGGTTGATTTTCAAAACATCTTCCCGTGATATAACGTGTCCTCTGAAGTCGATTCTGATGTTTTTGGCACTGTATCTATTAGTGCTTTAGAAATATCTTAAAAGCTTCTAAAGTAGAATTTTGGAAAATTTTGAGTTTGGGGGGGCGGGGATTTTCAAAACCTCTTCCCCTGATATAACATGTCCTCTGAAGTCGGTTCTGATGTTTTTAGCACTCTATCTACTAGTGCTTTAGAAATATTTTAAAAGCTTCTAAAGTAGAATTTTGGAAAATTTTGAGTTTGGGGGGAGGGGGATTTTCAAAACCTCTTCCCGTGATATAACGTGTCCTCTGAAGTCGATTCTGATGTTTTTAGCACTGTATATATTAGTGCTTTAGAAATATCTTAAAAGCTTCTAAAGTAGAATTTTGGAAAATTTTGAGTTTGGGGGGAAGGGGGATTTTCAAAACCTCTTCCCGTGATATAACATGTCCTCTGAAGTTGATTCTGATGTTTTTAACACTCTATCTACTAGTGCTTATCCATTGTCATAGCTAGGCAATAATCCTAGCGCGGGGAGGGGGAAGGGTTTTACGAGTTTCCACTAGGAGCATAAATTCTAGTATACTTGACTTATTGTATCGGAATACTATCACCTTAATTCTCTCTTTTTAGAGGTAATATCCATTGTCAGAGCTAGGCAATAATGCTAGTGCGGGAGAGGGGGAAGGGTTTTACGAGGTTCCACTAGGAGCATAAATTCTATTATACTTGACTTATTGTATCGGAATACTATCACCTTAATTCTCTATATTTAGAGGTAATATCCATTGTCACAGCCTCCATTGACACAGCCAGGTAATAATCCTAGCGCGGGGAGGGGGAAGGGTTTTACGAGTTTCCACTAGGAGCATAAATTCTATTATAGTTGACTTATTGTATAGGAATACTATCACCTTAATTCTCTGTATGTAGAGGTAATATCCATTGTCAGAGCTAGGCAATAATCCTAGCGCGGGGAGGGGGAAGGGATTTACGAGCTTCCACTAGGAGCATAAATTCTAGTATACTTGACTTATTGTATCGGAATACTCTCACCTTAATACTCTGTTTTAAGAGGTTATTTCCATGGTCCCTGCTCGGCAATTATCCTACTGCGGGAGAGGGGGAAGGGTTTTACGAGGTTCCACTAGGAGCATAAATTCTATTATACTTGACTTATTGTATCGGAATACTATCACCTTAATTCTCTGTATTTAGAGGTACAGCCAGGCAATAATCCTAGCGCGGGGAGGGGGAAGGGCTTTACGAGCTTCTACTAGGAGCATAAATTCTATTATGCTTGAATTATTGTATTGGAATACTATCACCTTCTCCCCCTCCCCTGCCCTCGGAAATGTGGGAACGAAGGGTCTCTGAGCCTTCCCCTTGACGCAGATGTTTTCCCTCCAAAATTGACCCCTCCCTGCCCTCAGAAATGGGGGAACGAAGGGAACGTTAGATCCTATTTTAAATTGACAATACTTATCAAACATCACTAGTGTATTATACAGATCACATATCTCATTACCCCTTTTTAAATGTTAATCAAATAATTCTGATTATAGTGTCCAATTTTTTGTCTGCTTTTCAAAATGTTCGTATTTGTTTAGAATGAAGTGTTTTTTATAGCAGATACCCCCGTGCAACTGACCCCCCCATGTAACTGAACCCCTGTATCACCGAAACCCCGTACAAATGAACCTCCGTGCTACTCAACCCCATTTAACTAATCCCCATGTAACTGAATCCTCATGTAACTGAACCCTCGTGCAAGTCAAGTCTTGTGCAACTCAACTCCCTCTAAACACTTTTCAGCCATTTCTTGTTAATTTTTTTTATTTCTAAACTATTTAAAATTGACAACACTGTGCAAATCATCACTTGTGTATTATACGGTACACATTCATTCCATCTCCTCCAAAACACTTTTCAGTCATTTCTTGTTAAAATTATCCAATCACTAATTACCCCTTTTTTTCTCCACCTTCAAATGTTCCTTTAGTACCTACGCAATTAGATCATCCAGTTAACACTAAGATGTAAATTGAGTAAGCCTCTCGCAATAACGAACCAAACCAGATTATACCCACTTAACCAGATCAAAAAATGGCGGTCACACTAACTTCATTAGTAATTGGATTCAGATATAGTACGAATGGACTTTCAGTCCTACATTCACGGGTTTCTGCAAAGTGCTATGGGCTTCATTGAAAAAATACCAGTTAAAAAAAAAATAAAAGTCGTCTCTTATACGTTGCCAAGTTTAAAAAAAAACAAAAAAAACCTACTAATCAAGTTACAGGTGACTGACCCTGGTAAGTCAATGTACCGGTTAAACTACACGCATATTCATGCCTCAGGCGTAGGTGTACTATAAACAATGTGTTAAAACATAATGAAAATTGGAATGTAGTGTATGAACATTTTATAGGGTTTTTGCTTGAGTACATTATACCTTGCCAAGTTTTTTAAAAAACCAACTAATCAGGTCACCATATATGGACCAACCGCCGCTCTCTCTCACCGATTGACCCCAAAAAAATGGGTGTTACCTTAGAAACCCGTCTGGTAAGGCATGTACCGTTCGTAGTAATAGGTGACTGACCCTGGCAAGCCAATGTACCGGTTAAACTACACGTATATTCATGTAGGTTTTTTTGTAGGTTTTCAATCTATTATACCCTTACTACTGAACATTTGGAGCGTGAGCTCGACGATAGTGTGGAATTGCTGGCTGAAAGCTTTCAATGTGCTGCATCACAAGGCTTCGATCAACTTTGTTTGGTGGCCCTGCCACTTTATGGCCCCTTCCGTCCTTGAGCTCATTCCCAAGAGCATCCCTTTCAATTTTTGACTTGATTGTAAAAATCACTCTGTCATTCTTGCCTAATCTTAGACAACCAAGGAATGTAGACTTGCAAACTGGCAAGTTTTCAACTTTTGGGGTAAGTGTGGGGTCGTCATTCGAATTTCTGGGAAGGCTGTACTTAACTGTAGTTTTTTTTCTACACGCAGCTTCTGGGGCAATAGTCCTTCTTTTAACTGGTAGGAATGTCAGCAAAGAAGCGAGCCACATTTGTCTTGATTTATATTCTTTGCTCCAACATGTGTCATAAATTTTCCTGAATTCTACACTGGAAAACTTCAAACATGAGTTTGTACATTTGTTAGATTTACAGCCAGGTTCGTCAGGAAATGGATACTTCTTAACATCTCTTTCAAATTTATCTTTTTCTGAGCGAACTCGTTTTGGAGTAAGGTCAACAATAGACCTTCCTTCTCCTCCACCTTTTTCTTCACGTCTATTTTCTCTATCTTGTCCCACAGACCTTGCTGCTACAGCGTCAATTACACACATGACATGGTCTGAGGAATCAGGTTCACAAACAGCATTGTTGCTTTCATTAGATGGTTGATTGTCCAAATTTAGCTGGTCATCTTGGGTCTCATAAGCTGCTGCATCCGAAGCCGAATCTTCCAAGGGCAGGAAAGGATCGGTAGGAAAATGGATCAGATTGTACTCTGGATGATCTGATGTAAGATCATTACTGACCGAAAGAGGAACTAAATCTGTAAAGAGCTTTCTCCTCTTCTTCAAAGTTGTCTGCCTTTCATCATCAGAAGACCCACATGTCCCTTCAACGTCCTCCCAGTCAATATCAGACTCATCACTATCACCTCTACTTAAATCTTCTTTTTCGAATTCGTCATCAGCAAAGTGTTTTAACTGTGCCTTAGTTTTAGCGTCTCCATCAGTGGTGTCCCTTGATCGAGAATGTCCAGAAAAATTGTGTGATATGTCTGTTGTTTTATTTATCTGGATGATTTCTGGGGGGGGACCAGGACCTAGCTCCTCGTTGCTCTTCACTGGAAGATGGCAAGTCGGTCTTTGAAGTTGATGCCTCATTTGTACTTGCTTGACATGCCAATGTCCTGAAAAATTGGAATTCTAAGAACTTGTTATCAACCTTGATTATCTCAGATGAAAGAGGGGGTTCTAGGGCTATTTTGATAGATTTTTTTTTGTTTCTATGGTAAGCAATATTTAGAGGCCCTCAATTTTTTCTCAATGTTGTAATAGTTGACCAAACTAATCCCTGATTATCTCAGATGACAGAGAAGGTTCTAGGGGTTATTTTGATGCATCCCTTGTTTTTTATTTTATTTCAAAGGTAAGTCATGTTTGTAGGCAATACTAAAAAAATGGCTTTAGGTGGTTGGTTGGTAATTTGGTATGACGCTGCTCTCCTGTACTAATTCGACAGCTACATAGCTAGCTGTGTAAACTGGTTGTAGCGGGTCTGTTGTACCTACCTGGTAGTACAGATGGGGTTTTACCAGAGGGTTTAGGCCTACTTGGAGAAAAGGTTCCAAAATAGCATGAAGCAAAATTTTCTTACCTTAAATCTCTTTCCTTTTGTATAACCAACGCTCTCTGTAAATTTAGAAAGCCTCTTGACATTCTATGCCAGTACTCTTTAATAGCTCAGAGTTGCTGGTTGTTCAGCTCTGCTCTGGTAAACAAACAATGATGATTGTGCTGAATCATGACATATACGTACTTTGACCTTTGGTTTCCTTTCTCATTTTAATGTGCCGGCCAAAGGCAAAAGTACGTACCAGAGTGAAAGTACGTATCTACACAGATACGTACTTTTACCTTTGGATGCGCCCAGAAATTTTTCAGATACGTACTTTATCCATATGCTATTTCCGTTAATATTTGGACTAGAGCCTTCTTACATATACCATTCGATTCAGCACATTTTTTTTAGTATGGTGGTGGCATTAAGTCGAGAAGTGAAAAATTGTGCATATACGTACTTTTACCTTTGGAGGGCCGTACTGTTGGCCAAGTCACTCCTAACTTACATTTAGTTACCAAGGTTTGAAACTGAACTTCATTTCATTACTTTTAAAGCTGCTTAATGTCACTTGCCATTGCTTCTGAACAAAGTTTACATTCTCCTGTATTTTGTCAGGCTTCGTAGGAAAGCTATTTCAGCTCTTAATTATGTCACATAATTAAAGTGGCGTGAAACAAAGTGCGGTAGAACAAAAACGATAGGTCTAAATTTAAGTATTGTAAATCTTTAGCTCCTGACACTTTTATGACAGGTCTGGCCATGAAATATGAACAGTTTCTAAAGAAAAAAATAGTTGGAAAATATTTATCGGCATTTTTCTAGCATTAAGAAGGAATAAAAGGAAATCAAGATATTAAAGTGCCAAGAACATAAAAACAAATACATTCTTCGCCACTGAATTCATCTTAGACCTTATCATACCTGAAAAACGCAATTTTTTTAAAGATTTTTCTTTTGGTTGTTTCAAAATCATGAAGCTATTAGGGCAGTATCACAATTTCGTCAGTGTTGCCACGTTGAACCATGAAATTAATACGCAAAAGTAGTTTATTAAAGATGACGGCACTTTTCGTCCGTAAAAATTCAGATATTAACAATATGTTGACCCCTAAAGTACACTTTACTGTCAAAGAAAAGCTACACCTTCTTAAGCTGTTTGGTACCCAAGGCCGTATTCAGGGGGAATAAGGGGGTTTGAACCCCCCTCGAAATGACAGACCCGTAAAAACGAAACAAAAATGAATATGAACAAATTTTTGATGCGCTTTTTAGTCTTTCTTTGATACTTGTGTATCATCCCAAACACTCAAGAAGTTTGCTCTCTTTGATCTAGGAAAAACCGGTTTGTCTGTCTGCAATCGGTTATAATTATAGCCTCAATGAGAAAAACTACGATCCAGGTATATTTTAATTAGATATTTAATATATAGAGGAAGTTAGGGGTAAGGATAGGTATTTAATTTAATGTATTCTTGAGCAGGCCTGATATCCATAATTCTTTGTTGAAGTTTCCATAATTTTGTAACTAAAGTATTATATTTTCATCATATTTTGGTATATTTCATTATGATTAACCTAACTTCACTTCATAAGTTTATTCGGGATAATACACAAGTACCGTTTTATGAAACCCCCTAAAAAGATCTTTTTGTAACCCACCCCCCCCCCCCCCCCACCACCAAAAAAATCCTGGATACTACTATGTTTCTATCATTTGTTTTTAAGCTTTTTTTGAGGATTTTTTTTTTATTAATTTGGTTCCTGCTACCCAGTCTGTATTCGGAGGGGGTGGGTGGGGTTAGGTGATTTGAACCCACCTCCTCGAAATGTTTTTCTGACTCGAAAAACATAACAAGTGCATATAAACAATTTCTAATGCGTTTTTAAAAAAAATTTCTTGTAACGTCACCTCCCCCCACGAACAAAAATACTGGGTACGGCCCAGTCCACCACTACCAGAAACTGCATAATTGCAAATGGAGGTAAATTAAATAGAAATTGAATTCCCAATTTCTTCTAACTTTTTATGGCATGCATGGTTATGTTAACTTGTATTTAACCATTTCAACAATTAGAATCAGTTTTCACTGTCCTTGGTACTTTCAGGATCACATATTTTTGCTCTTACCACGGTAGAATTGGTCTAAGCCCGTTCAGATGTATGATACAAATGCTGCGATTTGAATGTATCTGAACGCTACTAATAACATTAAAACAAGTTTTATTGTCAAATACAAGCCGAGAGAGACTTTAAAACATTAAAACACCGTAAATTAGCCTACCCTAAACAGGAAAGGGCTGACGCCACTCAGCCGTCCAATATGTAGATATTATACAAGCAACATTAAATTTATGAAGTAAAAGGAAAAAAAAACCCTGAAGAGGACTTGTTTAGAATCCAGTAAACACGCGGTAAAGACCGAATTGAAATGTCAAAGATGCTATATGAAAAACAGGTTTTCGCTGCCTAGTGAGGTATTGCTCACTCCGTGACAAAGATTTAAACTTTCGTTTTTTGGGGTTGAAGGGGCAAAAAAGGTACCTATGTTAGGTTAAGTTACATATTTAATATATACTATGATTTACCCCCCCCCTAATGTGCAAATATATAGCCCAAATTTGTTTCTGAAATATTATATTTTCATCCTATTTTGTTTTATTTCATTAGCATTAACGAAACTTCACTTATCGCGTGTTTATTTGATACTAAACAAGTACCCTAAAGCAAAATTCGATACCAATCCCTTGCAAAACCGAGAAATCGGCTGGTCAAAAGGTGACCGATTCAGATGTCTTGAATTACAGACAATTCAAAATAGTATGTTTAAAGCTTAAATAGACATAATTCGGATAATAAAAGAAATATATTCCAAAGATATTGCGTTATTCGATGCTATCACACGTTGCCGTGTATTAAGAAAACAAATTAATAGTATCAGGCAATGTTATTTGCTAATTTGGTTGTTACTCCAACAGTTCAATAGTGACTCTTGAGCAGGAAAAAACCATACAAAATCATTGTTCTTTTAATAAGATATATTTAGTATCGTTTAAGCTCTTTCCCGGTCTTCGACTTCACCGGATGTTTCCATCTATCTAAATTTTGCCACTAATTGTTTACATACCAATGTGTGTATATGATCTCTTAAAAATATCTCTTGTTTCCATTGGCAAGGGAACGCGTTTTACTTGTCAAGATCCTAAAAACAGCAGTCTTCCCACCTGTCCACGATTTTATATATTTCATTCGAATTTTAAATTCATTAGGTGATCATTTATAGCCGTGATCCCCAACGTGGAGCCGCAGGTCCCACCCGTGGGGCATGGGTCACAGTTGCCTTAGGTCACATTCAATTGCATTTAAAGAGCAAAAAAATAAATGTCAGTATTGCAATGACGCCCCATATTCAAAATCATAGCATCGGCTGGTTTCAAAATTCAAAACATATACTAAAGTCCGGTCATCTACATCGGCTAATATTTTCTTCTTGATCTTACAGGGCCAGGCGCTATCCTCCTGACCTGGCATCTCAAATTCAGACGTTACGAGAGAACTTGTTTAACCGTAAGCACCCAAACTCATGGTAGCTCGTGTAACCAAACATCAGCTACTGCACGATATTCAATATTTTTAACGTCACCCTCGGCCAGTTTTGGACTACAAAAGTCCGCCATTTTTGAAAATATGATGTTTACATAAAAGAAAAATTCTGCCTATTCTTTTATCTGACTGGATTGAACTTCGCTCTTAATCTACGTTCCAATACATGATGAAAAAAAAATCCACTTTTACCAAAAGGGCACAACCAACATTTTCTTCTTAATTCTCAAGTTGTTTCCTTTACTCTTGCTTTATATTGGTCCCACATCCATTTGCACCAACATCCATTTGCACCAAAATAACTAAATTGACGTTTTTGTATAGATCTTTGATCTTTGTAAAATTACAAATACTGAGTTTTTACATAGCAAGCTACAATTTTGACGCTAAAAATGATTTTATTTTAAGCTGGGTATCAGAAATAAGCAGCAAGGATCTTATAATTCACCAAATTATATATCAAATGAAAGGTAATCTATGAAAAAGTTTAAAAGTCAAGGCTAAATTTGATATAAACGCTAATTCTCTCACTATTTAGGCTAATTTATTTGCTATTATGTAAAATGTTACGTATGAACAAGCAACATTTGGGTCCAATTTTTTAACTTTGTCTAACCCAAGTCATTAAACCACGTTTGAGAATAAAATCATCAGTTTGTGACAATTGTAAACAATTAGCTCAAAGAGTGGGTAACTTATATGAGTAGAAACTGACGCTAATGTCGGCGAAAAAATCATCAAGGCCATCTAGCGTTTGTCGACAATTGGTATTTTTCAATATCTGTAATCGTTTTTCTGTTAGGAACTGAAATCAGACACTTATTACTGCACTAATTTTATCAACTACACAAATTGAATTAATTATTCTTATTATTATACTGAAAAAACGCCAAGTGTCGCCAAACGGTAGATGGCGCTGAGGGTTTTTGTTTTGTCGACATTAGAACTAGTTCCCGCTCTTATAAGTTGCCCATGCTCTTTGTACTAGGTCACTAGGAAACACTATGTGCGACATTGTAAGCTAGCTCCTGTGACGGAATGCTTATGGCCAGCTCAATAGAATAAGAGATCGAAAGGAATCAGCTAATGATATTTAAGTAGTTAAATTGAAGCACCTGAGGAATGGTAGATTTTTCCAAGTTATAAAAACTTAGAGATAAACCCATATTGATCCGTATTCCTTTTTTGTGAAAAAAGGCATTATACATTCATAATCAGCCGAATGTAAAATAAAAATAGAGAATAAATAAATTAATTAAACAAGTTCATAAAAACCATCAAACTCAAAGCCACCTTTCTTTATAGTTACTTCTATTCAAGGGCTTTGTTTGGCCTCTTAGGCTTGCGAATTATTCGATGTTTTATTTCTGTAGTAGAAGCAATGAACATTTCTTAATACACTTAAAAGTATATTGTAAACTTAGTAAGGTCTGTTTTTACAAATTTTAGTAAATTTTCAGGCTGTAAAACCACATCTTTGAGAGAAAAAACTAATTCAACTGATTGGTCCATAAATATATATTAAAAAAAGCTTTTTTTCTTAGAAAATCAATAGAGATAAAATAGAATCGGTGCTACAGATATACAAATTAGCCCCTCTTTGCCTTTGAGCTTTCCTTCCTCTCTTAATTTCGATTTTTATTCTTACTTATATATTCATCACCACTCTCACTTTTATAAGCTAAAAAAAAAAAAAAAAAAAAAAAAAAAAAAAAAAAAAATCCTTTTTGATTTAATTTTTGGCAGTAAAGAATAAGAGGTCAGATCCGTAAGTAGCTGCAACAATCACACTAACTTTTCTCCGATACTCTTACCGGCATACTACCTATCCATACAACGCCAAGTTTTTTTTTGTGTTTCGCGGCATCAAGCCTTCTGAGTCCAAACACAGCTACGTAGGCTCCCCCTCCATCCCAATCTATTCAAAGCCTCCCTCTTTATAAACCTTCCCAAGAAGTTTCTATTTCCCTTTAGTCTTTCCTTACGACATCCTCGTACCCCATTTGGGGCGACCTGATTTATGTTTGGCCCTAGACGGTTGCCCTACAACGAGTTTGAAAGGCTCTGTAATATTGAGCCTTTCAAAAGACGATTCAATAGTCATCTAAAAACCTCGACACTAACTGGCGGCAAATTAGATATTTTATCATACCTGGCACCACGAATTTAGAAATAAAAATGGATAAAAGTTGTAAATTTTCAAAATCTCCAGCATGTTGACTTAACAAAAGGAAACACTTCGTGAACTTTGGTAGACAGTAAGTCACCTTATGTTTATAAAAAACCAAAAACAAAAAACCAAAAAAAAGAAGAAAAAACCAAAGTCCTTGCAAACCAGTAACTGGTACAGTGCCTTGCTCGTAAAATAGGTTCTCTTTTAAATTTTCACCATCCAAAAAGCCCCTTCTCATAAGTTACATTTAAGAGCCAAACACCGAAACAGGGAAGACTAGCCAGATTGTATTGATCGTAAATACAAAAGCTATATTTCAGTCAATGGGCTTCTTTTGGCAAATCCTTGTGTTATGAAAAAAGTTCTTACCCCTTTTTTCATAAATGGAGCAAGTTTTCTCAAGCTCGTAACTTTTGCTGGGTAATTTTAAACTTAGCCAGTTTTATATCTTTGGAATTACCGTAAAAAGCCGATTCCTTGAATTTATATTTTGCTATCCGATTTTTTTTTCAAGTCTAGGGTTATTATAAACACGAGTCGCTCCTTACTAACAGTTTATTGCCACATAACTGTTTAATACATAAAGCCCAATATTTTCGATTAAACGTCAACAAAAAAGGTTCTTCGTAACACTTGCATCCCCCCTCCATGGGAATCCCCTGATGACGCTCAAGATGCCCCTCCACCTCTCCATATTTTGTGCCACTGAGCTGTTGAATTTATTCTTTTACTTAAATTTTTATTAGGATCACTTGCGTGCTTGGGGGTGTTTCCCCCCTATTCTCAAAAGTCAGACAAATTTTCTCAAGTTTGTAGCATTCGAAGCGTGAATTTAAACTTGATGAATTTTTTATATTTGCAACTTTTTATAATAATAATAATAATTTTTTTTTTATTATAAGCCAAAAAACAGGCCATACAGAACAGTATTCTTAATTACACTCCACAAGAAAAATAACATAAATATCAAGTTTCACTCATTGATGTCAACGCTTCGTATACATATTTACATAACTGCCTGATTGACCTTTTTACAGTCGTTTTCAGGATCCCCGGGAACACCAAGTTAACACCCTCAAAATACTTTTACCATAATAGAGAAAGTTGCTGGCATTCTGTGAGAATATGGGCCACATCCTCAATACCTAGGTTACATCTGGGGCAAGAGTAATCCGCATTTGCATCTGGGGCCACCCTATTTCTTTCAAATACTCTTTTTCTATTTTTTAGTGGCAGGCAATTCGCTCGGATCCGAAACCAAGTCCTCATATTTGCAACCAGCATAAACAAAAAAAAAAAAAATTAAAAAATCTTTTTATATATTGTTATCAAAGCTTCGATTTTCAGAGTTCCGGTTACTATTTGCCCAGGTCGTTCCTTACTTGCAGTTTGTTGCCACGTACTATTTCAAATAGGAAAATGAGATATATTACCACTTAAATCTCGCCGAAAAAAGCTCCTGACAGCATTAGTCCACCCCATCTTTAAATTTTCTGGCGACAACGATACTAACCCTTCACTCAGTAAAAAAAAATTCCGGGAGGGGGGCGGGAGGCAAAATATATTGTTCAAAATCTAGGGGCAAATTTTTCATATTTTTTCAATGTACATGGCCCAAGAAGGCACTTTTCAATGAAAATACCCATAAAAAAGATACTTGCCATAATCTAGAGAGGAGGGGGAGGGAGCGCCTTAGTCTAGGGAGGAGGATTCTATATTTGCCTGAATGCTCACAGACATTTAGAAAATTCGGGAGCAAAAAGCACTTTTGAGGCGTCAAGCACCAAGGCAATGACCCAAGAGCCCTCCTCCGTAATATCTGATGATAAATTATACATGTACGTAATTTTATAAGACATCAATTGTAACAAGTTGGTCAAATGAAACTTTAAAATAGGTGTCTATATTAACCTTCTCTTTTATTCGGACCATTTGACCATTTATGTAGAAATGCGCCACTATGCGACATTGCTGCCTCTGACGTTGGGAAGCTTAACTCATAGTTTCCCACGATTCTAAATTGATTAAATAAAAAAAAACAAGTTTTTTTAACTGAAAGTAAGGAACGACGTTAAAACTTAAAACGAACAGAAATTATTCCGTATATGAAAGGGACTGTCCCCTCCTCAACGCCTCGCTCTTTATGCTAAAGTTTTTTATTGTTTAAAAAAATGAGAGTTGTGAGAAAGTCAAACTTTAGCGTAAAGAGCGAGGCGTTGAGGAGGGGGCAGCCCCTTTCATATACGGAATGATTTCTGTCCGTTTTAAGTTTTAACGTCGTTCCATGCTTTCAGTTAAAAAAAACTTGTTTTTTTATTTAATTTTTGAACGTTTTTGAATTACTGCAGGTTTTGATATTGGCTCACGGTACATGAATAATTAAAACAAAATTTGCATATTAATTTTACTTTTATTTGGTAAAATGGCTTTCTCGAAACTTGTTAATTTTATTTACGAACGTTTTTATTAGTAATAAATATACGTAACTTATGAATTAACTTACGTAACGAACTTCTATATTCATAGATTTTTAATGCGTATATTAGGGGGTTCACCGCTAGTCAATACCTTGCTCCTTAAGCTAAATTTCGAATTTTGTTCCAATTCTTTAAAAATGAACCCTTAATCACAAAGGCCGTTAATTAGAATAAATAGCTCTTATGAAAGTACTGAAAAATCTTTGGCTTAAAGAGCGAGGTATTGAATAGGGAGTGAACCAAATCATATACGTAATATTTTCTGTTCGTTTTAAGTTTTGATGTTGCTCCTTACTTTCAGTTGAAAATTTTTTATTATTATTTAATTTCTGATCTTTTTCTTTAATAATGATGGGAAATCCGGTGCCCCCTTCATAGCAATGTCCCTTCCCCCATGAAAACTTCCTTCGTGGAAAGATCCTCCCATATAACCCCCAACCCACCTCCCCCCCTACCAGAAAAAAATCCCCCGTGAAAATGTCTGTATACTTTCAAATAACCAATACTATGCGTTAACATTGAGTAAAGTTCCTAACTTTCTGTCCTTCTCCCGGGGACTTCGCGGGATTAAGTCCTCCTAAAAGACATATTTACTGTATTTTCTACCATTTTAAGCAAAACGTCTATCTGAAGATTTTGATCGGATGACTTTGGGAAAAAAGAGAGTGGGAGGGGGCCTAGTTGCCCTCCATTTTTTTGGTTACTTAAAAAGAGCCCTAGAACTTTTAATTTCCGTTTTAATGAGCCCTCCCACGATATTCTAGGACCACTGAGTCGACACGATCACCCCTGGGAAAAAAAAATAAATAAAAAAATAAAGACGCATCCGTGATCTTTCTTCTGGCAAAAAATGCAAAATTCCACATTTTTGTAGATAGGATCTTGAAACCTCTACAGTAGGGTTCTCTGATACGTTGAATATGATGGTGTGATTTTCATTAAGGTTCTATAACTTTTAGGGGGTCTTTCCCCTTTTTTTCGAAAAGTAGCCACATTTTCTCAGGGGCGTAACTTTTGATGGGTTGGGCCAAACTTGATGAAACTTATATATTTGAAATCAGCATTAAAATCTGATTCTTTTGATTTATCTATTGGCATCAAAATTCCGTTTTTTAAAGTCTCGGCTACTATTGAGTCGGGTCGCTCCTTACTTAAAGCTCGTTACCACGAACTGTTTGATTAGCTATCTCAGAATTTTCAATCAACAGCAATGTTCTCCTCTTTTGAGTTAAAAAGAGCCCTATAACTTTTAATTTTCCTTCGAATGAGTCCTCTCTCCATTTCATAGGACCATTTGTCATATCGTGGTCTCTCGATGCGATAACCCCTGGGGCGAAAAAAAAACAACAACAAAAAAACAAATAAAACAACAAGACCTTCGCGAGAAAAATTCAAAATTACACGTTTTTAGAGATGGAAGCTAGAAACCTCTCCCACAAGGTTCACTGATGTTCTGAATTTGATGGTATAATTTTTGTTAAGATTACTTGCGTCCTTGGGACTTTTCCCCCCTTTTCAAAAATCAGACAAATATTCTCAGGCTCGTAGCTTTTAAACTTGTAGAATTTTAAATATATTTGGAATAGGGGTCGGCGCCGTTTCTGTTTCTGTTTTTTTTCTAACGTTTTCTGTTCTGTTTTTTTTTGGGAAAACGAAAAAAAACAGAAAACAGGTAGCCGTTTTTTAGTACCGTCCCTGTTTCTGTTTCGTTTTTTTTTCTGGCCGTTTTTGCCGTTTCTGTTTTTTTTAAACCCGTTTTTCTTCATTTTCCGTGTTTTGATTACGAATAGCACCATAGCGCAGTCTAGCGACTTTTATTGGATTAGCGATACTTGCCATCTATCGAAAAGCGCTGTCTTTACATCTTCCGAGGAAAAGATTTGCTATTGAAGAAACATTCGCCATAGTAAAACTTTATCTAAACATTCTATTTGGATTTACACCCTTTGGTTAGTCTTGGTAAGTAGATGGCTACCTGGTTGGATAAAGGTGCAGATTAGCTACTCTAGTAGTGTAGGGTGCAGAGGCCCTGCAAACAGAACCAGGATATACACTAAGAAGTGATTTGTTTACATCCAGCTTCTACTGAACCCTATCTGTGCAAATTTACAGCCCAATTGACTGAATAATATACAGTAAGTAATAAGTTGTTTTTATCAGGGGTTGCTAAACTGCACCTTCACCCAGATTAGCTCCCCCTGTAGTGTAGGGCACAGAGGCCCTACCAACAGACCCAGGATATACAGGGTGAGTTCCAACCATTTAATTTTCATTCCCTAGTAAGCCCTGTAGCACTAGTAGAAGCGGAACTACAGAAAATCTTTGACATCCAATGGTCAGATATAGGAGCTACTCAACGAATCTTGCTGATTTTGCCTCTGCTAGTGCTGCAGGGCTTACTAGGCTTACGAAAAGTAAAAGTTTGGAACCCAGCCACAACAAGATATTTGTTTTTATCCTGTTTCTACTGGACAGTATATGTGCAACTTTACAGCCCAATTGACTGAATAATATACAGAAAGAAATAAGTTGTTTTATCAGGGGAACTAATCTGCACCTTTACCCCTGGTTTCTCACATCAACATAATTGAATTAGTTGATTGAAATTTATAATCAAGTGACTGTTAAACAAAGGAGTGGGCTGAACATGTTGATGATCTACCCTTCAGCATGAGGATATAAAGTTTCCAAATGACATGTTGATTTTAGGCATGTTCACTTGCAGTACCCAGGAAGGAAATGTGAATAGCCTCGATATTCTTTACCCTGCAAATGTCATATACTTTAGTAAATATTTGGAGCAGCTGATTTCCAATGGTCTAATTAGTCAATCTATTATATCTGCATTATAAAATCTTCTAGCTACATCAGAGAGTCCTGGGCCTACGCTTTACTATTTCGTGCTATTATTAATATTATACTTTTATTTCCCTTAATATACCATATGAGGAGTATTCACAAATACAGAAAAAAGATACTTGCTTATGGAATAAAATTATGCTCTGTACTACAGAGAAGTGTCTTTTTTCCTTGAATTGTTCTTCTTTCATACTCTTATTTGCAATCACAGGAGTAACTAGACCTGCACTGCTCCATGCACTTAGTAATGATATGCTTTGCAGGTACCGATACACCTCCTGTCATAAATGGCATCAAATCTGGCATCAAATATTTCATCAAGTTCTGACTCAGAACTTGGAGAGGGCCCTCCATCAAAGAAAGTCAAGTTCTGGGAGCAACATCGGACTAGGAATAAGGGAGCAGCTGTAATTACCTGCAATTAATGCAAAAAAGATGTGAAGTCAACAAAGGGGTCTGCAACATCGTTTAAAAATCACCTTATGGCTAAACGCAAAATTGCTGAACAACCTAAACCAAGTACTGTTCCAAAGAAGTCACATTCTACAGCCTTGTCTCAGCTCAACATGCCGAGCACATCATGTCAAACTAATCCAACTCGATTTGAAGGCACTGGAAAGAAAAGGGATATAAGAAATTTTTTTAAGTCAGCAAAGCGGCAACAGCAGCTGTAGCTGAACAAGTTGTGTAGCAAAACGGTTTGCATTGACAAGCTTTCTATTTCAATATTTGAAAAACCAGGAGTAAAGGCTCTAATCTCTAAACTTACGGGAGGTCTTACTGGCTCCTCAGCTCGTACTGTTGCAAGACATCTAGTTACAGCAAAGAAAAGGAAGGTCAAGCAGCTCAAAGCTGAACTCCAGAAAGTCCGGAAAGGGAATTTGAGCCTAGACTGCTGGTCTTCAAGAACGGGGTCTGGCTTTCTAGGTATTACAGCCCATTATGTGATGAAAAGCACTGATGGCAAGCTCACTTTGGTGCATAGAATCCTTGAGTTTAAGAGAATAAAAGTTGCTCACACTAGCGCCAACATTCTTCGTGCAATCCGTAGTAGCCTCCAGAAGTTCAGAATTCTACGGAAATTCTACTTTATAATTACTGATTCGGGAGCTAATATAGTAAAGGCTCTCAGAGACGGTGACATTATGCGAAGCTCATGCTTTGCACACAACCTGCATAATGTGCTGACTAATGCGCTTAAGCTGTGGGAATGCAGAAACCAGGCAAATTTAGTGAGTGTTCCCCACCTAAATGATTCAGGATCCAGTTCAGAATCTGATGACAACGTTGATACTGCTGAACAAGATGGCTTTCCTGACCTGATTGTAGGAGATGATGACATTGAAGAAACTGGGTATACCGACTGCAGTAATGATGATGATAGTAGCTCAGAATTAAATGATCCAGACTTTGACAGCAATAGTGAGAGCTCAATACCTAGACAAAGAGGCGTCTCTAGTGAAGTATTGACGCTGGGACCAGCACTGGTAAAAATACGAAAGCTGGTTAGAATCCTGAAAGTATCTTCCAAATCCCACGATCTTTTTGAAGCTATCTGCAAGACATATAATCTTAGTCCATCCATCACAAAAGACATGAATGTTCGATGGAACAGCACACTTACCATGATAGAAATGTATTGTGCCCGAAAAGAGCCACTGCGCGATTTCTTCAACCAAAACCTACGTGACGCTAAGATTAGAGAGCTCGAACTTCACAGCAATGAGTGGTCCATCATGGAAGCTGTCATTGAGGTTCTTCGCCCATTCAAACAGACAACAGTGATAGCTAGTGGATACAATTATGTTTCGGCAGCAAAGTCGTGCTGATGATTAAGGGATTACTGTTGTTTTGTCAGACTCCAGATACTAGTTTTATGGCTGAGTCAATCAATGGGCTGAAGGAACTTCTAGTTGTTCATCTCAGGAGATATTTTTCAGCCAGTCCTAAGTTTGATATGATACTCTTCACAAGAACTGGCTTTTCGGACCCTGAAATTTATGAAAAAATGACACGTGTAGACAGAGAGTCAGCTCGTCAGTCCATCTCCTCGCTTCTCCAGCAATTCATCTCCGAGCAGAGAAGCACAGAAGAACTCGATCCAGTCTAATTGAACTCCACATCTTTCCCTATTGACGTCACTCCTGCTAAGGCAGGGACTAACCGAAAAGGGTCACCAGAGACTCTTGATCAAGAAGACAGTTTGTTTTCTAAGTTTCTCGACACGACTGGGTTACGGATGAACTCTACGAGGCAAAATGCCAACAGTATGAGCATTGACCGCGTGGCAGCAAATATTATCAGGGCATATGAGGAGAGAGTTCCTGTGTTTTTGAGCGAGAGACGAAGATCAGGACAATATAATTCTGATCCACTAGAATTTTAGTCTGATTACTTTTACACTTACCCGGAGTTAAGTGAAATTGCATGTATGCATCTATCAGTCCCTGCAACTTCAGTACCCAGTGAGAGTGCATTTAGTATTGCTGGGTACTTTACGCGAAAGCAGTGCTCACGAATGACTGCAAAGTCACTTGAACTCAGAATGTTTTTAAGTGACAAATTTTAATTTATGTGGTCTTTTCATATATTTGGTCTTTTTTATTAATATATATTAATAAATATTCACTTTACTCTCGTAAATCTAAAGAAACTGAAAAAAAACAACAGAAATATCCGTTAAAACGGCCGTTTTTTAAGTAAAAACAGGTCGTGTCTGTTTTTCGGTTAAAAAACGGAAAAACAGAAACGGATTTCCGTTTTTTTTCACCGTTTTTGTTTCTGTTCCGTTTTTTCATTGCCGTTTTTACCATTTCTGTTTTGGCCAAAAACAGAAACGGTGCCGACCGCTAATTTGGAATCGTCGTATAAAGTAGATTCTTTTGACATATATAGAGTTATCAAAACTTCCTTTTTTAGAGTTTCGACTACTGTTAGCCCAGATCAATCCTTCCTTGCAATTTTTAATAACGAACTGTTTGACAAACTGAAAACTCTAGAAAAGTCCCTTAATCTAAGTTACCGATTTCATAAACTGAGGTAAGTACCGATAACTCATAATAAAAAAAATCGTAAAAAACATTCAGCAACGGGATTTTCCAGTCCATATATTACTATGTAGTTACAATTTAAATAATGTTGAGATCTCGTTTTTCTGAAAGATATTGAGACTCGTCATCCGAGTTAAATCACATTTAAATTTAATAAAAAGATAATGCGTAGATTCCGTAGAACCCTTTCGTGCTTATTTCAAGGGAAGGTGCCACCCCACACCCAGCTTTTTGTTTGGCTCTCTAGCCCTTCCCAAATATTAGAACCTAGTTCAAAAAGTACACACTTTTATGTTTCAGCTTCTAATTTTATGTTTGCTTTCATAGATTTATGCCACTAAGGATAGATGTCGTTGCCATTACATAATTGAAAAGAAACACATTTATTTCTGGACTTCCAGAGGTCGTTCAAATGTGCTTAACATTTAGAATAGTAACTTTGGACATGTTTCAAGACATTAAAGCTAAACGGAGAATTATTTCTATTAATTACTCCTCACTAAAACACCGTTCATTCATCTAACATCATTATGGAGGATAGCCAACTTAAAACCGCTTATGAAAAGGGACTAAATAAATTTATTTGACACTAAAAACCAACCGTTTTATTGAGGGCATCTCAATAACTGACAAAGCAAAGAAAATTAAGACACAACATAAAAGAGAGAGAAAGCAAAATCAACTGAAAGAGAGAATGAGAGATAAAGAGGAAAAGAAGAAGAGGGAGACTCATCAGGGCTCTCTATGAACTAGTATAACTTCCCTGGAACCGTGAATTGTGAAAGAACACTGACATATTTATTATAGTTGCCTATACTAAAGGCCATACGGCTCCAATGTTTTATAATTAATATTATTTTTTTTTCCTACAGGCACTTCGTATGGAAGTGGTCGTCGTATAAACTTCGGAGGGGAAATATTCGATTGGAAATCGAGAGTTCTAGTGCCCTTTTTAAGGTCAAAAGTGATTGGAAGGCAACTAAAACCCCTTCACCGTCAAACCCCAGAACTTTGAGATAGCAACTTTGTTCTACGTAGCTGATTTCCAGATAGAAATTATGTTTTTGAGGATGACACTCCCCCCACAGCCCTCAGGGTACGGGTTGTAAGTTATGCCCTGGGGGCACATAAGGCTTTTATAGACAGGTTTTTAAAAACCTTTATATACAAAAATATAAGGTTTATAAGGTTTTTATGATAAAAGATTGTGTGACGCTGCTCAAGTCACAATAGTGGCTTAATAAAACGTCATACGTTCTTACCATTTCTACGTTTGTTGATAATGTTATTTAAAAAATGTGTTGTAAGTGCCAGTTAAGTATGATGTATTATTAGTTGAAAATAAAAGTCAAGTCAAGTAAAAAAAAGTAAAAAAAAAAGTAGAAACAACCCTCTCGCGCCCACCTTTTCCCCAAACACATCCAATCAAAATTTTGAGATAGCCATTTTGTTCTTCGTAGTTGAAAGTTATGGAAATTAGGTCTTTGAGCAGGAAACTCCCCCCAGAGTCTTCAGGGCAAGGGTTATAAGTTGTGCCCTGGGGACGTATCTGGTTCTTATGGAAGGAATGCTCGTATAAACTTCAGAGAAGCCTCATTTGATTGGAAATTGAAAGTTCTAGTTCACTTTTTAAGCGTCAAAAGAAATCGAAGGGTAACCAGTCCCCCCACGCCCTTTTTTCCCAAATACATCCAATTATAATTTTGAGATAGCCATTTTTTAAAAATAGTTCAAAGATCATATAACAAAACTCCGGTGTCGACAACCCTCCCCCCAGGGTCCAGGGGCAGGGGTTTGTAAGTTATGCCCTGGGGGCAAGCCCTGTTTCTTATGGAAGGGATCCTCGTATAAACTTCAAAGAGGGCTCATTTGATTGGAAATTGAAAGTTCTAGTTCACTTTTTAAAGTCAAAAGAGAGTGGAGGGTACCTAGCCCCCCTCTCTTCACGCCATTTTTTCCTCAAACCCATCCGATAAGAACTTTGATATAGCCATTTTTTTAAAAATAGTTCAAAGATCATATAACGAAAACTCCGGGGTCGACACAGCCCCCCAGGGCCCGAGGAAAGGCGTTGTAAGTTATGCCCCGGTGGAATATATGGTTCTTATGGAAGGGATCCTCGTAAATACTTCAGAGAGGGCTCATTTGATTGGAAATTGAAAGTTCTAGTTCAGTTTTTGAGAGTCAAAAGAGATTGGAGGGCAACTAGCCACCTCCCCCCACACCCCTTTTTCTCCAAAGGCATCCAATAGAAATTTAGAGATAGACATTAAGTTAAAAATTGTTCAAAAGTCAGATAACAAAACTCAGGTGTCAACACAACCCCCTAGGGCCCAGGAGTAAGCTTATAAGTTATGCCCTGGGGCATATATAGTTCTTATGAAAGGGATACTCGCATAAACTTCGAAGAGTTTGGACTCATTTGATTTGAAATTGAAAGTACGAGCTCACTTTTTAATAGTCAAAAGAGGTCGGAGGGCAACTAGCCCCCCCCCCACCACCTTCTTTTTCTATACCCGTCTGATAAAAATTTTGAGATCGATATTTTGTTAAAAATAGTTCAAACTTCGGATAAAAAAAACTGTAGTGTGGTTACAACCCCCCCGGGCCCAGGGGAACGATGGTCCAAGATAAGCCGTGGGGTCATTCACGATTCTTATGAAGTGGCCGCTCGCATAAATCTCATAAGGGGCCCCATTTATCGCAAAGGGAAGGTTTAGTTAACTCATTAAGAGTAAAGAGCGTTACGGGTACATAGCCCCCCCCCCATGCCCTTTTGACCTAAACCCATCCGCTACAAATTTTGAGATAGCCAGTTTTCTGAAAATTGTTCAAAAATTTTATAACAAAAACTCCGGTATCAGCACAGCCTCCAGGGCCAGGGGGGTAGGCGTTGTAAACGTTGTCCTGGGGGCGTATATGGTTCTTATGAAAGGGATGCTCGTATAAACTTCAGAGAGGGCTCATTTGATTGGAAATTGAAAGTTTTAGTTCACTTTTTAGGAGTCAAAAGATAACCGAGGGCAACTAGCCCCCCCCCCACACCCGTTCTTCCCCAAGCCCATCCGATAAAATATTTAAAATAGCCACCTCAACCTTTCTTTCATTATAGCCCTAGAGAGCGGTATTGAACCACAATTTTTTCGTATAGCCTATTGTTTGACATACGGTCAGTCAGCCGGGTACCCAGAACAGTCCTTAAGCAATTTCTCTGGAAAACATCTAGCAAATCTTCATCCGCTTTTCGGAGCGTCCAAGCTTCAGAGCGACAGTTGACCCCTGTCATCAATGTAACTTCTAATATTTTAATATTGGTTTGCAGACTTATCTTTCTATTCTTCCAGACTTTTTTAACTGTGAAAAAACACTCTGAGCCTTGGCTATTCTATTTTTAATATCTTTACTTACTGCTCCCACCATCTTTACTAATAATACTACCAAGGTAAGTGAAGCTGCCCACCTGATCAATCTTTTCATTACCCAACGTCACCTTATCATCTTAACTTATTCCTAGCCTTAGTGACTTAGTGTTGGAACCCTTGGTCCCAGTTTGTTCATATAAATGTCCTTCCCAGATTCTTTTCTTTTGGTCCCTTAATTATTTTTTTCCCCAAGTAATAATTATTAATTTTCCTTTAATTTTGGTGGCACCATTTTCTGTCCTTTATAATTGCGTAGTTGGTTAAACAGACCACGAGGCATTAAGTGCGCAGTTGGGGATGATTGACCAGTAATTAGTAAGCTCTTGGATTGGCTGGAAAAATTCACCCACCATCCCCATCACCCAACTCGCGGCTGAGCGAGTTGGGAAATTGGAAGTGTGATTTAGTTAGTTCCTTTTTGTAGCGTGTCTTGATTACAGTAAGATTTTTTATACTATATAATCTTTGACATTACAGCCTAGGTCAAGTCTAAGGAGATAGTTAGGAATATAACCCTTGGCCTTTAAAGTGGCCCCCGGGACCATTCGATCACGCTATAATATTCTAAGGCAGGATATATTGTAAATCGGGCACAGACGCGTACCCGATAGACACGGAACCGTTGGAGTAAGCGCGGGAATCCCACTAACCTTTGGACTGGCAAGGGGTTCTCCCCCTCGAGTAAGTGGCATATAAAGCTTTTTGCATCATTTTTTCACCAACAAGTGGTGACCCCCGTACCTTACACCCCAATAAGTTGTGTCAGCTGTATAAGTCAAGTCAATAAGTGGTGGCAGCAAGAAAAGGAGCTATCAGCAGCACTGATAGTAAAAGAATTTTGCGTTTTTGAAGAGACGGGTAATTTGGCCTAGAAAGTAGCCTATTGTGGTAACATATAAAAAGACAACATTACGCTATCAATTAATAGAATGATAAAGGTCTATAATGGGCTCCTGGCCTTGTTAGACAAATATAAAAAAGAATAACAGGGAATGGATGAGTTAAATATAAAGTAGGAGAATCTCCTTTTTGAAAAATGTCGCAGGATTAAAAGATAAATAAGAAAAAGGTTGAATGTGGGGTTAGTAGTGGAGTGAATTGGTGGAATTAGATATAATCTTCAGTGACGAAGGTTATAAGAGTATTGAGGAGGGCAAATTAGGAGAATTTGTCAGTTTGTGCGCACATTGGACAAGGAAGGTGGGAGGCATCTGTCCTATTGAGTAATCTGCCCAGGAGGAGATTATATTTGGAATACGAGTATCCAGGGAGGATACGTAATTTGTTTTACAGGGTAGTTCCCCTGTTTCAGTTTAGTCCAGCTAATTCACTAATGGAATATTTGAGCAGTTTTTCAGTTTAATTTCTCGTCCACCCTGTTAATTCGTTTTTCGGAGATATATTTCACTCGCGTAAAACTGCTTGTTGTGAAAAAAGTCGTTATTCCCTAATGAAGTCTAGACATTCCGGTTATTCGAAAAATTGTTGAACTTGCCAGGATTGACTAATTTAATAAGAGATAATATAATCGGAAAGAAGTATACACGGTAAAATGAGGAGGTACAAAAAGTAGGGGAGTTGCGGGGAAGAGAAAATATTGTACAACGAACAGACTCAGAAAACGAATTAAGAGAATATAAAGACAGTGAGAATCATAGTAGGCCAAGTAGCAGGAGTAGTAGAAGCTCAATTTCCAGCAGGAGCTCGCGAAAAAGTACCCAAATAGATATGACACAACAACTATTAAATTTCATGGAGAAAGAAAGAGAGAAAGATAGACAAGAAAGAGAGAAAGAGAGGATAGCTAGAGAACAGAGAGAAGAGAATATTAGAATAGATAAAGAACGAAAGGAAGAGGCTGATAGGATAGCCAGAGAAAAAAGGAGGAGGCAGACAGAGAGGAAAGAAAATACATAATGGAAATGATTGCAGGGAGAAATTCCCAAGAGCCGCAGAAATCATCTACAATAGAGGTAATGCAGACAATAAACCTTCAAACAATGAAAGAAAATGAAGATGTACATTTATACATATACAATTTGGGAAAAACGGCGGAATTAAGTGGATTACCGAGAGAAAATTGGGTGACAAGAATACAACCCCTCCTTAACTACAAAGCACAAATTGCATATAAAGCATTACCAATGGAATACTCAAAAGATTTTGAAAGACTAAAACAAGCCATTTTTGAAAAGTTTCAACTCTCCCCCGAGCACTTTCAAAGAAAGTTTAGAAGCGAAAGAAAACGAGACAACGAAACTTATAAAGAATACGGGTACAAATTGAAAGATATGTGTTTAAAATGGCTAGAGTTAGAAAACTATAGAATGTTAGAAGACCCGGAAGAAATAAAAGATAAGATAACGGAAATAGTAGATAAAACAGCGATGGAACAGTTCTTAGAAAATACCCACCCAAATATGAGAATGTACTTAAAAGAGAAAAACCCACACACAATTGAAGAAATATCCGAATTAGCAGACCGGCACACTGAAATTAGGAAGGAAGCATTCCCACCAAGAACAAGGTTAGGAGGTAATGGTAGGAAAGAATACCCATACTCAGAGAATAAAAATAATGCTAGCCAGATATGGCAAAGACAAACAGAAGCAACGTGCTACAATTGCAACTCCGGCAGCCACTATAGCACCAATTGCCCAAATAAAGACGGTAGAAAATACGGCCAAAAACAGGAACAGTATGACGCTACCTGTTATAACTGTAATAAAAGAGGACATTATGCCTCAGATTGCCGCAGCGCGAAAAAAAATTACGACAATAATTACAGAACAAGGGACGATGGGGCAAACGGAAGACAGGACAATCCGAGAAACGATCGATCCCGAGAGAATGGGAAAAAATCTCAAATGCATAAGAGAACCGCATGGGTTAAAAGCCCGGAGAATATGAAAACTTGCGCATTTGCAGAATCACACAAAGTGTGTGGCGAACTAAATGGTAAATCGGTAAAAATAGTTATCGATTCCTGCAGCGACCAAACCTATGTACGGGAAGACTTGGTAAAAAACCGACGTAAATTACAAAAATAAAGCAGCAGCGCTATGCTAATATGGAGCAAAACATATATGTCCGACGGCTCAGGTCATAATAGAAATCGCCAACAAAAAGGGAAGTATGGTTAAAACGGAATTAAAAGTAGGTGTTGTACCTACGCTTGCAGTAGACGTTTTATTAGGGGGATATTTCGGCAATATCGAAAATTTTCTTACACTAAATGCAACCTCCATGATAAAAAAAGTAAATGCGGTACCACGAAGTCAAGAAAAAAACAAAAGGGAGGCTGTGTCCCGCAGTAATGCAAATGATGGTCAAAATATACAAAACACATTTCAGTTTAACGACGAAATGTTCATAAAAAATACAAAACTGAGAAAACTTATAACCCAAAAAAAGGCAGATGAAAAGGAAAATAATAAGAAACGAGAGGAATCATTGACTGTAGAAAAAGAACCAGAAAAACCCAAATAGGAATTAGCTGGAATACTCGGAGTAACCTCTGGAAAATTTACAGAATTGCCAACAAATGATAGAGACTGCAGAAAGATAAAACCAGCACTAACGAATCGAAAAATCCGCAATCTAAACAATTTTCCCATAATGATAAGTTAATTTAAAAAATAGTGGAGACTGTGGAAAACCCTTGAAAATTACAACTTTTGGTACCAAATGAACTGAAAAAAGCGGTAATAAAGTTGGCCCGCTCAAGCCCAACGGGGGGACACATGGGATCCCAAAGAACAAGAGATAGTCTAGCAGCGTTTTTGGTGGAAGAAAGAAGAGAAGATACAAGTTTGGTGATTTTGAGTTTAATGTTATTTATTTTGTGTCTGAGTTTCCAGCGAATCCACCGGAATAGCGGCCATTTATCTTAGGAGGGAGGTGTTGGAACCCTTGGTCCCAGTTTGTTCAGATAAATGTCCTTCCCAGATTCTTTTCTTTTGGTCCCTTAATTATTCTTTTCCCCAAGTAATAATTATTAATTTTCCTTTAATTTTGGTGGCGCCATTTTCTGTCCTTTATAATTGCGTAGTTGGTTAAACAGACCAAGAGGCATTAAGTCGCAGTTGGGGATGATTAACCAGTAATTAGAAAGCCCTTGGATTGGCTGGAACAATTCACCCACCACCCCTATCACCCAACTCGCGGCTGAGCGAGTTGGAGAATTGGAAGTGTGATTTAGTTAGTTCATTTTGTAGTGTGTCTCGATTACAGTAAGATTTTTTATACTATATAATCTTTGACTTTTTAGCCTAGGTCGAGTCTAAAGAGACAGTTAGAAATATCACCGGTAACCCTTGGCCTTAAAAGTGGCCCCTGGGTCCATTCGATCACGCTAGAGTACCCTAAGGCAGGGTATATTGTAAATCGGGCACAGACGCGTACCCGATAGACACGGAACCGTTGGAGTAAGCGCGGGAATCCCACTAACCTTTGGGCCGACAAGGGGTTCTCCCCCTCGAGTAAGTGGCATAGCAACCTTTTTGCGCCATTTTTGCACCAATAAGTGGTGACCCCCGTACCTTACCTCCCAATACTTAGTCTTCCTAACATTAATTTTCAAACGAATTCTAGCACCCTGAACTCTTAAAACCTCTAAAACTTTATTCATTTTGCTCACACTTTCATCTAGGATGCTTAAATCATCAGCATAATCTAAGTCCAGGAGACTTTTTCCTCACCAAACGATTCCGTCATTTCCCATTGCCTTTTCTGTCCCCCTTAAGAAAATGTCCATCAAAAAAATCCATATAAAGGGGGATAGAGCACAACCCTGCTTAACTCCTGATTTAATATAAAACCAGCTGCTAACCTCATTTCCTACCTTAACCACAGCCGTGTTATTCTGGTACATAGTACTAATCACTTTAATGTATTTGTCTGGTATACCATACAAGGATAAGACCTTCACTAAAGCTCTTCTATCAGCAGAATCGAACACTTTCTCATAATCTATAAAACTGAGGACCAAAGGTGTTTAACAACTCAGTCACTTCTCAATTATTAACCTAAGAGTGAAAATTTGGTTGACATATCCTCTACCTTTTCTAAAACCATACTGCTCTTCTTTTAAAATTTTGTCTGTAGCATTTCTCATTCTAAAAAACGTCATAATACTGCGTAGTTCACATCCCTCATCAACCAGAAGGATGTTATGGTGATCGATTAGTTCACTCTTATCCACAATTTTATAATGTAGTTTAGTGATGGTCCTTCTAAACTCGTTGTGCACTTCCCCTTTATCGAAAATCATATTCATTATCATAAGTGACTTATTTCTAACCTCAGAGCCACCATATTTAAGAAACTCATGTACCACCCTATCAGCACCTGGAGCCTTATTATTCTTTAATCCTTTTAGTACTGTTGCTGATTCCTCCTCACAAAAAAAAAAATCTTCCTTCACATCCAAGGTGTCACAAACTTTTTCATTTTCTTCTATGTTTTTTCCTGCAACTCTATCTCGGTTAAGCAAATTCTCAAAATGTTCGGCCCATCTCACTTTGGTTTTTCCTTATCGCTAATTGCGACCCCATTCCTATCTTTAACTGGGCCAAGTCTGGATTGACTACTCCCTCTCAATTTTTTAACGTGCCAGTATAATATTTTAGTATTATACCGTCTAGCTGCATCCTCCAGATCCTCGGCAATTTTATCCATGGCCTCCACTTCACACCTCTTTAGTTCATATTTTAATGCTTTCTCCACTTTCTTTACATTTCTTTTGTTTTCATACGATCTATCACTCAGATAATTCTTTTACAAGTCCTTTCTCCTTTCTATTAAACATAATGCTTCTTCACTAATATTCTTAGCTGCAGTTCTAGCTTTCTTCCCTAATACACCTTCAACAACTTCACAAATTATTTTTCTAAAATTATTCCAACCATCTTCCACATTATCAAATTTTAAACTCTCCAGTTTATTATTCAACTGTTCCCGTATAGCTTTTCTCAAACTCTCACCTTGGAGTCGACCAACATCGTAACTTCCCGTGAGGTAGTTACCCTTCCGATATTTCAGCTTTAAATTAACCCTTGACACTACTAGATGGTGATCCTTACTTTTAACATCAATAACAGCACTCCTATATACCCTAGTATATTGTAGTGATCCTGCCAGTGTTCGGTTTACAATAACGTAATCAATAAAGTTTGCTGTCTTACCATCACGTGAATACCATGTTAACTTATGAGCCATTTTATGATCAAACACCGTATTGGTTATAACTAGATTGTTATACCTACAAAATTGCAAAAGTCTGTATCCATTACCGTTTTCTTTTCCTACACCAAATTTACCTAGGCTGGGATACCATTTATGCCTATTTCTACCAACCTGGGCGTTAAAATCTCCAGTAGAGATGCCTTAATGAGTCCCACCGGGGCTCCTTATATGGGCATAGAATACTGACGGGGCCCCAAATAAGGGCATAGAGTCATTAGGGAGAATGATTGCGTAATGGGGTCAATGACCTCTTTCTCCAGGTGTGTTTTTGGCACGCTCTCAACGAATGTCAAGGTCAATGTTATTGTTGTTGTTTTGGACACGCTCTCAGCGAATGTCAAGGTCAATGTTGTTGTTCCCGAGCCAACTTTCTTTTCAGTCTAGAGTTGGCAGTCAGAGTGAAAGGATTGAAAAATGAATAAATTTGAGAAAGAGAGAATTAGATCAGTGTTTATAGAAAAACATTTGATTTTGGATGATGATTTTCTCGACTTATCTCTTCAACTTTTAAAATGCGATTCAAATGCTTATACTCAATTTATTGATATCTTGATCACGACACGTCAGAATGATATCATGGATATACATTCATTGCCAATGTAGATGGCTCCTCCTTCGAAAGAGCCAACGTCACAGAGTTACTCCTCTCCCCTTTCCTACACTTTGAATTTATGACACGAAGAGGATCAGTTTCGTTTTAGCTGTGAGAGAGTTGACATCGGAAACCAAAATGTTATATATATACCCAGTTTTCATGTACACTCTTGGCAGTTGGACTCAATATGAGAATTGTACAATTATTGATGACTATAATGAAAAGTGTAAATTATGTCATCCTTGCAAATTACGTAGAGGTTATGCAATACAAATTAAAGGATGTAATTCATGTCTTGAGGAGGTGTGTGATTCACACCCTATCGGGCACCTATGCTCCAATTGTCGCAATGATAAATGTGATCAGTGGGAGAATACTTACCCCGCTATGATTGGAAAGAATCCTATACGTGATTTTAGTTTATTTCTACGAGATTGGTATCGTCGTGGATTTAAATTATTCTGGGAAGAGGAATCTGGTCTACGATTCAACTGTTGGGGTAACAAGACAATCTGGTTTCTATGTCATCGCTGTGACGACACTGCCTACTATGATTATAAATCAAGCGATTTTTATTAGGCAGTTACCGAATTTGATTCACCACTTGAAAACACTGTATGTGATATTGCTTCAAATAGACAGATTGAAACCCGTGAATTTCATAATATGAACGCAAATAGTAGCATTGACTATACAAAGAGATATGACAAGATTGAAGTTATATTGTACTGCAGAAAATGTGACCCTGACTTTGCAATCAATCAACATCAATATACAGTGAATCCAAACGATTTACCAGCATTGATGGTTCACAAAAGTTACCTATACATCGATCAAGAAATCTAAAAGTGAAGATTTAAAGACATTGTTGTATATATACATTTTATTAATAAACAAATTCACAAACATTTTTTAAGCACTTTACTCTTAGGGCACTGAAATTAATATTAAATACACTTGTAAGTATATTTTCCACTAGAAAGTCGTTCAGACATGGATTGTCACGATAAATGTAGAGAAACGGCTTGTAAGTATAACCACGAGATCGGAACACCAAATATAGTAGCGCATGGAAGTCACAGCTTTTAGTCGTTAGATCCTGCACCCTCTTTCGATTTTGAATAATAGTTTTCCCACTGCTTTCAATATAGTTGCTGATGTGTGGTGTGTAGAATATATAGGATAGGCCAAGAAGATCGAAAAATTCGATATTCTTCACTGTTTGAAAGATGCACAGCCAATGACCCGTCCGCACAGTCGAGGGACTGCTATTAACAATAATCAAGCTATTGTTTGCACTTTGAATTTTTTCAAGATAGTCCGAGGGTAGACAGTAGGATTTGTACTGAGACAAGTAGGGGTCCATATTAAATACATTGATTATTTGACTGGTGTTCATGGCGCCAAGTCTATTAGAACACTGCCTTCGGGAGTGATTTCCCAATAGGTTTCATATTGATTTAGTGAGATTAGGGCAACACTCTCAGCCAATGGGCCGGCACATTTACACTCTAAACGTACAGTCCCCGTACGTACTATACTCATATTCTGTGTGCCAGAAAAATCCAGTACAATACTACCAGGTGTTTTAGCAAAGATATCTTCAGTTATACCATTTTCAAATAGTTGCGAATCATGATCTAGGGTTTGCATGGTCAACTCGTACAATGTTCTATAGGATTTTTTGTCAAAAGATAGATTGTAGAGTGGGATACCGTTTACTTTGCACACAAGAGATGAAAGTCCAAACATCTCGAAATTATGTGGGCATTCAGTCCATGATCCTATTGCGCTGGCGCTTTTCACAAATGCCAAAGCCATTTTCGAGGGGATTTCACCATTGATAAAGGATGAATCGGTGAAGGTGCGTGACCCCATGGCAATATGACGTTGATTGGTGACTGTATGAGGAACAAGTAGTTTAATATTATTTCCATTGGCTCTCAGTTTTTCCACGGCCAAAGCAACAGAACTCATAACCTGCTGTTTGCGTACATGAAGTATTGTTGAGGTGAGGGAGAGACTTACGTCGGGATTTGCGGCAAGTTCCTTTCTCAATATAAAATTGGATGGTGCAAGCGTCAATTTTATATCTACTTTAACATTGGGCGGCAGCCATTGGGGTATATTAAATATTTCAATGATATATTTTTCCAACTAGATGTAATTCACTAGTTGTAGCATTTTTAAGCGCATCTGTACTATCAGTATCAGTAATATAATCATATCCATTGGAGGTGCCTCTGAATTCCTTGTATGGCTTGGATGTCATCAGCATGAATTGGATATAGCTAGCATAGTTGGAGAGAGTGTTACTTGTGCTCACCAGTGTCCCATTGATGTAGACGCTAATTTGACAAAATAAATTATGTAGTATACAATTTTCATAAGATATCCCATCGGCTCGAACTGGCATTGTATTATTGGATTTACGCACTTTCATTTGTAAATCTATAAATGTCGAAGACATGTCCATAAAGTAGTCCTCATTGGAATAAATTTGAAAGTGGATATTATCGGAGAGTGGTTGTAGCGGATAGAATTGTTCCTAGTATCCATGCTTGACACTCACATCAACATTTTCAGCATTGAATAGATTCAATGAGGCGGTGATTGAAGGTTGAGAATCCTTATGCGGTAGGTAGGACATCTTAAGAGAAGAAATCAAGTTTCGATCCAACATTTTTCTTCCTGGGCCTTCTGTCTACACTAAGTATCGGCTTTCTTTTTTTTGACAAAACGGATGTCTTTCGTTTCCGTCCTGAGTAGATACTGATGAGTGATGCATTGTTTCTTAACCTTTTTAAACCTTTACCATTCTGTTTTAATTTCTCGCCAAGGGTTCGCGCACTGTACCTAAGATTTTCCGTAGCACTTTTTTTTAAAATCCTTGCCAGAGCCCCAATCGTATAGTGTAGAGGCTGCAAAATCTGTCGCAGCCGGTACAAGATATTTTCTAGCCAGTGGTAGTGAAGAGCGATACAGCTTAGCAAAGCAGCAGCCAAGACCATAGCCAGACATTGAAGAGCGGCCCTTGTAATAGTCCATTCCATTGCCCTGTTGTCTTGGGCCAAGAGTATTAACATAGCAGTCAATATCAGGACAAGTGAATACCACTTTTCTATTAGACATCTTTCTGTTGAACGATGCGTTGAAACTTGGATGTAATCACGGCACCCCCTATTGAAAGCGATATTGAATCACCCAATTCATCTCTTAGTATTAAATGAAAGAGTTCCAAAGATGGCGTGTTTACTGGGCTCTCATGAAGACGATTTATAGTTTAGTGATGAATATATTATCGAGTGGTTTTTCGTTCAAGAACTCGTAGGAGGGGGCCCTTTGAATTACCAACCCGAGATGTTTCCACAAATGAGGCGTAGAGAAATATACAAGTGTCTGTGGAGAAGGCCGACGGGTAGTCAGTGAAAATGAAATTTGTGTTTCCGGCACTTTTACCATTGATGATATTGAGCTTAAAGCCAAGAACATCCCTTAGATTATCATTGAGAATAACCTTTTCACTGTCAATAGGTGAACTAATGTAGATCTTGCCCACCTCCTTTAAAAAGTTGAAATGAAAAACCCCCTTTTTACGAGCAGAAATTCTTTTATTGATAGAACAACATAAATCATTCATGCAGGTGAGTTCCTCGTAGGGTAATTCAATATATGGGTAATCCATCCAATTGATTTTTTGAATTTGTTCTCGATCACCTGGTGGTGGTGGCCAATCATACGGTCTGATTTTTATTTCATATTTACGATCTTTTCTCAGGATGTCATAGGTATTTCTAAGAATACAGTTGACAAGAGCCACTTCATACTTTCCTTCAAATTTGATAGTGGGGGAGAGTTTTGTGCAAAAATCACTTGTTCTATTCAAGTCATTGTAGAGAGGATCAGAAACATTGGACATGAAAGTCACATAGAAATCATTGGGCATTGTTAATATCTTCAGCACTGACCCAAGAATCAAAATCCGAGTTGTATCCTAGCCAGCGAACAAGTAACTGTTTCTTGCCCCTACGAGTACGACTCTTTAATATCTTTTCAATTTGATAAATTTCACTAGTGTTTCTAACTTTTTGCAGTTCATATTCGTAAAAACCACCGAGAATTTCATCATATTTGGTATCTCGTAGTCGATAAGTTATGGGTATGGTGTCTAGGATTTTGGACACTTTAAAAAGTTCGGTGCTCCATAAATAATTCCCCTTTTCAAAAATATTGCTGGTTCTATTAATTCGAACAGTATCACCAACATTGAATTTCTTCTTTTTCTTCTCATTGCCATTGGAGTATTGCTTTAGAAAAGCATCAAATGTATTCTCACTGTAGTGAACATCCCGAGGGCTAGAGTTGGATAGAGATCGATGTGGTCGATGGTTGTATATCTGCATGATTTTGTCTAAATCGTGAATAAAAGCAGATGTATTATTCAATGTGCAATATCTTGAAATTAATATACGAATCGTTCTTATTAATCGTTCAGCCAATGTAGCCTTTATTGGACTGTGACTATTATAAAGTGTTGCATTATATTTCAAAAGAACCTTTTCCACATGAGGATTAACAAATTCACTACCACGATCCGATTGAATTTTTCTATAGGAGTCCTGTTCGAGAATACTTTCAATGGCCCGTGTAACTTCAACACCTCTCTTTGATCGCAGTGGTATGGCATAGGCATAGCGACTAAAAATACTGATTGCCACTAGAATATATTTGTAGGGTGTATTTTAACGTTGTTGAACTGTGTCTAGAGTTAAAAGATCCATTTTCATTATATGTAGAGGGGAAAAGGATTTAGTTTGTAGATATTGTTTACTGCAAAGTATATGATTCCAATTCATTGTTTAAATTGGTTAATTTTCTATATAGTCTTTTGAATTTTTTAATATGGTGCCGGAGACAGCTCTAGAAAGCGTTTTGTGTGAACTTAAACGTCCCTCTTCGCCAACATTTTTATAAATACCTTTCAAAACTTCATCAATTTTGAACACAAACACATAGAGTAATGTCCACTCCCCTTTTGCTAACTGGAGGGCGAATCAATTCGTCTTCTCTTTTGAATAGCAGACAAAGGTGTTGTAAAATCAGTAGTGCTAGTCTCTTCTTCTTCTTCTTCTTTTTTATATGGCGTTGTTGGATGTTCATTTAGTTTCTTTAACATTTACTTATTGCCAATAATACTTTTGGGAAAGTTTGATACATTTAGAAAGGTGTATAGATTATCGTCAAAGGATAGGAGTCCTTTAAGATTCGTCACCATATCACAAATTAAATTAACTAGATTATAACTTTTTCACCGAATTATAATTCGTTTTCCTATGCTGTCGACTTGAACTTGATCGCCAGTTTCCGACATGAGATACGATAATACTCTTTTACTCTGTTCTCGATAGGACTGTGGCAATAGGTTTCCAATTTTCAATACACTTGAATTCAAGTCCTTCTCCTTTGATTGTGCAGAATCTGGAGAGGTTTCTTGTTTAGAGGTGACGGGTCTCTCGCGATATGGTTTATGTTTGTCCATACGTCGCAGTGCATCTTGAAGTAAAAGCAGTTTTTTATCATCGGCAATATTCTCATCATTAATGAATTTGTTTATATTGTCTTCAAAATGCTCGACGGGCGAGAGGACAAGTTCAAATGGAGTCAATTTATAGGGTTTTGCCATTCTCTAGAGAAAACTGTTTACAAGTCCTGCGATTATTGGCAGTAAAAGTGTGAAAAAGCTACCGCCTGCTTGAAGGAGCAGTGTTATTTTAAATTTTTTTCCCTTGTTTTTTAAAGCCAAGGCATGTAGAAAGGAACGATTTTGGTTTTTATCTGGTCTAACACCTTCTGGAAATTGAAAATTTCCCACGGTTAAATTTAAAAAAAGTTCAGATATTAGATTAATGAAATCATTGTCGACACCATGTTTGAGTATAGCCTTCCTAAGCAAGGGTTTTGAAGTGCTTAAAACAGAAAATAAATGCCGTTGTTCGTGTAGTTTCTTCAGTGTCATAACGTCAACTAATAGCCTTTTCTACTATTCACCGGAAGATATACTGTAATTTCATTGTCGAAAATGTCGGTGACTACACGAAGATCCTCGGGCTTGCTCTGATTGATATCCAATAAATTTTAACCGTAGGGCTTGCTTGTCGCCTGTTTGTACGCCTAAACCATCCTGTTTGGGGCGCGGGGTTATATCTTTTTTTATTTATTTTTTCGCGCGATCTAAACCCTCACGACTCGATAGATAATATAGATAGTACAATTCAAAGCAAGGGTTCGCAAGCATTTGCTCTGATGAAACAGATTGTGTAGAACTAGGGTTATGGAAATGTTTTCATGATGAGATTGGACAGTGAACAATTGCAGCATTTCCTGTGAGAACTGTTCAATGGATTCGGCCAAATCATCAATAATCAGCCACGAGTTCGGTTCAATACTATTGAAAACATCAAGTCCTCTTATGAATTGTATTGGTATGGTTGTGGCAATAGCCTTTATTGTATCATAGGACTCTTGCCAAATACTATAGCAATAGTAGATTTTTTTCGTTTTTTCCAAAAACATTTTATCGCAATTTTGAATTATTCTAGCTAAAAGCGTTGTTTTCCCCGACATTGAGGGTCCACACAGAAACGATCTGAAGGGTGTTTTAAATTGATACATGCTGTTGACAACAGTCGGACTATGACTAACTGTAAATCATATGTGTCCAATGAATAAGTAGTAATTTTCCCGTCTATTCAAGAACAACAAAAACAATATTTCATGGCAACATTTATTACGATAAACACTTATTCAAGGTGATAAAATTTCATGGTCAACATGAAAACTTGTTCAACATGAACAATGATAACACTTTTTGTACAACACTTTTGTCCATCTACAGCACTTTCTGTACAACAACACTTTTTGTCCAGCATCTTAAACACTTTTCTGTACAAAAAAAAACACTTTTCTGTACAACACTTTTCTATACAACACTTGGAACTAGCACAGTTGAACATTAGAGTGATTGGTGGCCCCCCCCCACCCCCCGGGAGCCGGCCGTGGGAAGGGTCCCCCCCCCCCCCGGGAGCCGCGATGGAAAAATAGTTGTCGTCACTGCTATGGGTTAGTGGTGGTGGTTAGTGCTTGGGTTAGATGAGGTTGAGGGGTTTGTTGGTTAGGTTAGTTTATCCAGACCAAGTTGATTACGATAGTCTACGCATTCAACTCGATCTGAAATACGATAGTGGCCATGGGGCAGGACACTCACACCATTCTCGAGCACATAGACCTTGTCAGATATACACGACATTGCTTTTTTTTTCCACTCTCACAGTATAATTTCTATACTGTAGAGAGCGAATTGCAAGCACTTGTGCTCTTGGCACTAGGCTACTTTCTACACAGTCTTTGTATACACTCATGTTAAAATTGCTCTTTACAAAGTGTGTAGGCACCCCTTTACATGTTTTCTTTTCATCCCCACTATGTGTTTCCACGCAATAAACTTTGGGACCCGGGAACACCCCCCTAGATATCAAATCACTCCCCGTTTCAGATTTTAATTTTAATAGTTGGTTGGGGGCTTGACGTTTCACCAGCTCGGGATAGAGGGATGGATTCCAGTTGGTGAAATCCATCCGCGAGCTGATGTGCACCCCCTTTTCTAAATCACCCAATAAATCTTCAGTTTTTACTTTTAGCAGTAGAGAATCTGTGTCCCCATAATATACTTGTACCTCCCCCTCCCGTGGCCATTGCACCTTGCACACATTGTAAAAGAACGACAACATGAGCTTTTTTGAAATTTCTAGTACTGAACTACCTCCTGCGATATTCTTGTTCAGTACTACGTTTCGCTTTTTTCCGTGTAGAAGAACCATGCCTGCCTCTATGCTCGTGAATGATGTAAAATTAGGGTCGGCAATGATTCGTGCACACTCTAGAGGGTCAGTCACGACGTCGCAGCAAGATCTGTTCCGTACGCTTTTACACATTTTTCCAAACGCTGAATTTAGAATAAGCTTGTACAATTCCTTCTCCACCTTTGAATTTGCCCTAAAACGTTTATCGACAAAAGTCTCGATAAACGTTTTCAAATAAGGTTTCTGATTAAACTGAAGGACCCTATGTATTTTGGTGATTTTGAAGCCATTGTTCACCATCCAGTGCAAAAGCACATGGTGAACAACGATATTCTCTTTAGGGTCCAAATCAGCAATCAGTTTTTGTTTAGAGGGAGTCCAATGCATCCCCATATCCTCAATCAATGACCGATTGTAGGGGCTCAACGAGTTCCTGGTCACTGGTCGATTGATACAGGGAAAAACAAAATCTTTGACTGAGTCGTGAAGGGCCAGTGGACTGTGACCGTCAATTTCAAAGAACCATCCTTATGGTCCGTTGTTCTCAAAGTTGTTAATGTCAGGGAACTCGCAAAGATTTTCAAGCCATTGATAGTTTCCACACGACAAAGAGTAGTGGGACATTGCCGAGGGGTACAGTGAGTTCATGTCCAAGAAAACTGCATTTGACTTTACACCGTTCCTTTGTCCACTCGGATCGGTTGATAAGACACGGTCCCCGTGAAAAACATACCCTCCCCTCATTGAACGCTCTACAAAAAGGTGTTGATCTACATCGGTGATTAGGCCTATTTCCTCCCTGCTAATTTTTAAAATTAAATCCATTGCTAAATGTGGTGTAGAAAAATAATATCCTATATCTAGTCCAAACTCTGAATAGATCTGGTCTGTATTCTTACAGACTATATCCAACAGAGTTAGAACGTCACTGGCCAAGTACAGTCTACAATAATCCCACCCATTTTTACAATCCCCCTTAGCCGACACCTTCTTAGCAAACTCATACTCCTCAACTTTGCATTCACTGTTGGTCAGTGAATCCTGAAATGCTTTATCTAGGTGTAAGTGTACTCCGCCTTAGTAAACATACGAGAAGCAATACTAAGATGGAGACACACAGTTTCATGCTAGGAATTCATAAATTTTAGTTACTGGACAATGATGTTTGGAAAGAAAGCATCTACCAATATTTATACTTTTCATCTAATGATTCAATTTTATCAGGGATTTTGGGAAAAAAATAATAGAATCTAAAAACCTGATTTTATTACAAGACGTACGCTCATTATCCACAACCTGACATTTCAGTTCGAGAAGCAACAACTTCTCGGCTGATTTGGGAATGATGTTGTAGGTAAATGAATTATTCACCCTTTGACTGTCTACTCCCCCTCCCTCTCTGTGCATACGTGCCAGTGCCGTTAAAATAAATTTTAAGTCATAGTTAGAATTATGGATAAAAACAGGAATAAAAAACTGCTGGCTAACATTTAAATTACATGATTGATATGCGACCCCTCTAAAATTACTACCCCCAGATGATATTTCCTGCCACATGTGGTCATGGTCTCTGACTTTTCCTCTCCCCCCTCGTTTCCCGTTATCCTCCTCTACAAACTCCCCCTTGCACACCCAACATATTTTTTGATTTTTAATCGCGAGACGATCCTCTGCAGACAGCACCATTGGATAATGCGTATTTCTCAAACGAGAAATAGCACCATTAGCCGTGCCAATCAGTTTCGTCAATGCCTTGACCATGCACTCATCGCCCTCATCCAATGTTTCTACTACTTCTAACAACTGCAGGGTATTAGAATTATCTCTTTGCGCAGGGGCATAGGAGACTGCAATGGCCTGGTGTTCTTTGATACGGTTTGGATATTGTGGGTCATTCACCTCCACCAGCTTAGCTTCGCAATCCAAAGATATTTTGTTGCATTGGAGAAGAGTATTTTGAAAATTTTTGAATCGTAAAATAGCCTTATCCCCTGAAACCGTTTCCACTGTCTGGTACCCATGCCGTCTACAATGCTTCATGTGACCCCGTAGTTTCATATCACTACGGAATCTAGACAGGCATGTTGGACAGTCGAAACACACCCCCCTCCGCGTACCCTCCCCCCGCACGCGCCGCATGTCAGTGATAGGGTTATTATGTCCGTGTGCAGTTGGTTCTCTCGGTGGTGTGTCAAACAACCAAACCCAGTGTTTAACCAAGTCAACTGACGGGCTCTGGACGGGGAAAACCACCCCCTTCTTTTTAGAACGAATGCCATCTTTAAATTCTGTTTCGTATTGTACCACAGTAACGCCAATATTTAAATGAGCATTGGCCCTTTCGAAAATGTCAATAGATCGTAGCGTTACTGGGTATTTCCCCTCTAAACATGAAAAATCTACAACTGGGAAATTGGACCCGTCCTTCCCATGTACAGCCCAGTGATCTAAATTCGTCTTGGTTGCGTCATCTGCTAGAGGCTGAAAGGCTGATATGAGGAAAGCATACTTGAAACACTTTTGATCTGTTTCAAAACAGATCTTCTGGACACCGCGACAACCTACTAGATCTGGATTATAATTTAAAACTGTACCCTTGTCCCTCTGCCCCCCTCTTAAAATAAAATCTTTCTTAAATTTACAAATATTTACACTTAAATTTTCAATAAATAAAACTACTGAGCCACTCCCATTTTCATTATAGTTCTCGAGATGCGCGAGAATTTGTACCACCCACTCGCTAAAAACACCCTCAAAATTTTCTAAAGTTGGATAAATTGCACGCATCTTGGAATGTATAAAATGAAAGTAAGCCTCATTTTTTCACTCATTCAAATAAAAAACCTTTAAAACAATTGAAATCTTACTTGAATCCCTACCCCCCCAAACCTGAATTTGGTTCTCCAGCAGTGCACGAATTTTATCTACATAGGCATACACTATTTCTACTGGATCAAAACAAAATTTCCCGCCATAAGTGTATTAAAAGGATCCCCAAACGTTGCAGTGAAAACAACTATATTATTTAAAATTGTATTGGACAGCTGAAAGTCTGGGAATGATGTATCCCCTCCCCCTACTTGTTCAACAATATCTGGACTCTGTTCCACTTCAGTTGTTTGAAGTGGACTCGTTAGGGTATCGGAGGCTGGAGGGTTCCCTGCCAATTCCCGGGTAAAATCGTCTAAAATTTGCAAGGTATTTTGGCTCAAGTCTACCAGTTCAACTGCGCTATTATCTACTTTAAAAAAATCCTCTAAAAACTCATCAATATTGTCAGGTACTTCAATAGAGTCGTCCCATGTTAAATTGTTGTGGGACTCCAAAGATGCATCTTCTTCCCCTTATTCACTAGACGGTGAGTTGGGGACAAGGAAACCCTATAAATGAAAAAAATAGCTTAACGACTATCTAAGATATGACATAGGATTTTTTTTTTTTTTTTTTTTTTTTTTTTTGGGGGGGGGGCCACCTTCTGGCACGTCCCTGACCTATGGCGCTTCTTGGACCCGTGGCGCTCCCCCCGGCGCTTCCCAGACACGTGGTGCATCCCTGTGGCACTTCGCGGGGTCTGCATCACGTCCCGCGATGCGTCTCAAGCCCGAGGCGCTTCCCTGACCCGTGGCGCGTCCCCCGGTGCGTCCCGGACCCATGGCATTTCCCCCGGCGCTTCCCTTGCCCCACAGCGCTTCCCGGACCCACTGGCTCCGCCCGTTTACATAATGTCCGCCAAAAAGTTGTTAGACTACATAAGTCCAAGTTTCTCTCTAATTCCGTTCTACAAGTTCGGTGAACTCTTCATTAGCTCGCAATTATTGTAAGCCGCCGCGCGAGTGTTCCAGGATTGAACCGTTAACTCGCTTTCCCCTCACTAAAATCTTTGGCACGATAGAAATATTCTTGTGTAAATTACGGGATCCATATGTGACAAATACAATAATCTCTCTCAGTTCCTTCTCTTAAAACTATGTGATAATCAATTGTGAAAAATAGGGAATTTTGAGTTTCAAATGCAGCGAGCATTAATTTAAATTACCTAAAAATATTCACTTACGAGATAGCGGCGAAGAGATAGGGGGGAATGCATAGAAAATAGCAAAGATTAGAAAAGAGGGGTTTCTCTGCAAAAAATTACATTTAGATATATCCCGCTGAGATAAGTTTATATTGGGTTGAAAACAATGGAAGAAATAGAAAGGTTGAAGAAATAATGCTCACATTTGCAAAGTCCGAGGGCAGTATTTGAATGCCCGAAGGACCAGATAGTGCATGTTGGATGGTAACCTCATGATTTTGTGTAGGTGTGTCACCTCTTGAAGGCCCAGGCAACGCATGAATGAAGGTGGACGAAGCGGCGTCGCTATGTTCTTGCGCGGCTGTGCCGGCTATTTCACGATCTTGTGTAGCTTCGGCATTGAAACTATTCGCCCACTCTCTCTTTAACTTTCTGGCAGGCTGCACTTGGGCAGGCAGTGTGGAGCTGGGGGGCTTTGGCCAGCGATCATATTGCATGGCAGGGGGCGCATTATTGGCCCTCGTCTTCTTAGCAGGAGGGGGCACGCATTCTTCGCTATTTGCGCCAGCCATAGGTCTCATCAAAGCAGTGTCCGCAAATTTTTCATAATTTGCCTTAAAGAAGAGAAGAAATTAGTATCAAAATAATTTCTCCCTTTTTAAAGAAAGAAAGTTATTAAACATGATTTTGTTTAGTTTATCACTAAGAAAGCACAAAACTCATATTCACCCCCCCTAAATTTAAGAAAATTAATCCATCCCTCTCATAAAGTTAATAATGCGTTTTATTAATGCGAAAGCTAAGCAATTATCTTTTCTATTTTGTCACTATTAAAAGCGCTAACCCCCAACAAAAATCCTGGATTCACGCCCGGGAATATAAAAGAAACTTTATTGAAGGCTTGAAAAAATTATAAATTTACACATTAGTTTTCTTGTCAATGGGCGTACATGTCTATACACAGAATCCCCCTTCACATAAGACACTTTACAACGAAGCTGTTAGAAGCGATGTATTGCCCCCTTTCACATAATGTTCTAAATATAATGTTAAACTTAATCTCTTTCATCGGTTCTATACAGGTTAGGAATCCTCAAGTGCCTCAAAGTGTTTTAATTTGACAGCCAAAACCCTTTGACTTGACCGCGTTTGTAAACACATCGGAAGAGGGGACGACAAAGTAATTATAACCCTGCAGAAATGTATTGTCAAAACATAGCGGGTTAATAGCTAAGAGATATGCAGAAGTTGATAAGGCTTACAGAAAGGCCAAATTTATCAAAAAGGTATTTCTTTTTGCGGTGGTTAGGTTTTGACGGTAAAAGAATATATTTACGTTTTGCATTCAGTATGGTTTGTTGGGGGGGGGGGTTTGAGGGTAAAGGAATATATTTACATTTTAGCTGAATATAAAGATTGTTTGGTGGTTAGGTTTGTTGGGGAGGGGGGAGGGTTTGAGGGTATAGGAATATATATACGTTTTGCATTGAGTATGGTTTGTGGGGGGGGGGTTGAGGGTAAAGGAATATATTTACATTTTAGCTGAATATAAAGATTGTTTGGTGGTTAGGTTTGTTGGGGGGGGGGTTTGAGGGTATAGGAATATATATACGTTTTGCATTGAGTATGGTTTGTGGGGGGGGGTTTGAGGGTAAAGGAATATATTTACATTTTAGCTGAATATAAAGATTGTTTGGTGGTTAGGTTTGTTGGGGGGGGGGTTTGAGGGTATAGGAATATATATATGTTTTCTATAAAGATTGCATGGTTTGGGGGGGGGGTTGAGGGTAAAGGAATATATTTACATTTTAGCTGAATATAGATTGTTTGGTGGTTAGGTTTGTTGGGGAGGGGGGAGGGTTTGAGGGTATAGGAATATATATACGTTTTGCATTGAGTATGGTTTGTGGGGGGGGGGGTTTGAGGGTAAAGGAATATATTTACATTTTAGCTGAATATAAAGATTGTTTGGTGGTTAGGTTTGTTGGGGGGGGGGGGGTTTGAGGGTATAGGAATATATATACGTTTTGCATTGAGTATGGTTTGTGGGGGGGGGGTTTGAGGGTAAAGGAATATATTTACATTTTAGCTGAATATAAAGATTGTTTGGTGGTTAGGTTTGTTGGGGGGGGGGGGTTTGAGGGTATAGGAATATATATACGTTTTGCATTGAGTATGGTTTGTGGGGGGGGATTTAGCTGGAAATATAGAGGGAAGGAATTTATCGAAATGGTATTTCTTTTTGCGAGAATTTGGGATTGTAAAACAATGGTGGAGGGAGGGGGATTTAGCTGGAAATATATCGGGAAGGAATTTATCGAAAAAAGTATTTCTTTTTGCGAGAATTTGGGATTGTAAAACAATGGTGGAGGGAGGGGGGATTTAGCGTGAAATATAGAGTGAAGGAAATTATAGAAATGCTATTTCTTTTTGCGAGAATATGATTGTAAAACAATGGTGGAGGGAGGGAGGATTTAGCTGTAAATATAGAGGGAAGGAATTTATCGAAAGGGTATTTCTTTTTGCGAGAATTTGGGATTGTAAAACAATGGTGGGGGGGGGGGGGGTAAAGGAATATATTTACGTTTTAGCTGAATATATTGGAGGATGTCAAAGGAAAATTTGTTTGAAAATAAAAATGCACTTACATTGCTAATTGCGGCTGCCAAGGCCTCAAGCTCATCAATTATGTTAATTGTTTTATCCATTGTCAGGTTGTTTGCACTGTGTCAAACTACTTTCTGATAATTTAGTCACATTGCATGCCCGTTATATACGAAATATCTGGGTCGAATTGTTGTGTAAACAAAGCCCTCTGATTGGTTGAGAAGGGGGATGTAACCGACTCGCTGATTGGCTGAGAAGGGGGATCTAACTGTTTCCGGGAACTCGTAACATCTGGCTCGAATAACAATAACAAATACTATTTCTGGATCATAACATCTGCCTCGAACAAGAAGGAAGTGTCATTAACTGTTTCCGGGAACCTCATAACATCTGGCTCGAATAACAACAACAAATACTATTTCCGGATCATAACATCTGCCTCGAACAGGTAGGAAGTTTCATTAGCTTTGCCTTGATCAACAACAACATTGATCCCATTAACCACGTATTCTCTCTAATGACTCTGTTCAAAACAACAACAACATTGACCTTGAAATTTGGCCTTGGAAACAATAACAACATTGACATTCGTTGAGAGCGTGCCAAAATCACACCTGGAGAAAGAGGTCATTGACCCCATTACGCAATCATTCTCCCTAATGACTCTATGCCCTTATTTGGTGCCCCGTCAGTATTCTATGCCCATATAAGGAGCCCCGGTGGGACTCATTAAGGCATCTCTACTATCTCCTAGTAAAAACATCATGATTCTACCTGTGACCTTGTCTATTTACTCCTATAACTGTGAATAAAATTCGTTTGAGGCATTAGTATTTCTATCAGCCAGTTCTATAAAAGCGCATATTACTATCACTGATGCCATGAAGTATTTTGTCATGAAATGAGGAGTGAGTACTCTAATATTAGGACTTTCGCCGCCTAAAAAAGCGTACGCAGCTTTTCCATCCAGTATGAGCCCTACTCCTTGTTTTAAGGACTCATCCTTCCTGACTGAATGAACAAATTTTATGTCGCTTATTTTCATACTTTCAACCCCTGGGATATGGGTTTCTGAAACTTCTAATAAATCCAGTTCGAATCATCTGAATTTATCAGTAAAAATGTCGATACGATGGTAATTTTTTTTAAGTCGTAACATTCCAAGTTCCAATTTTCATGTTCTTTAAATCATTGAAATTATTTTCGCCTCAGGAAAAGCAATGATCCCGGATACCAGTGCAGGACGGGGATCACATATCTTCTCAAGTCTACACCGAAGGGCTTAAGCCGGCTTAGAACCGGAAAGCAAGAAGTCCCTGGGACCTCCATGAATGGAGGCTTTGTGCAATCCTGGGCCCATCTTGGGCACAACATGGTTTTCAGCACTTGGCGATGCTCTTCTATCAACAAGAGTCCAAATCCTGCACAGACAGTCTCAAGCCTATTACCTCCGACTCATTATATATTCATGCCTAAAAATATCATGCTAATGCGAGGAGGCAACCCGCAATAGGTAAATTAGCTAGGAAGAGGTTTTCAGCCCAAAGACGCCCATCAAAACATACCAGGCCCATAAGAATTGTCCATAAGTCAGAATCCCGTGCGATTGCTGTTTCGTTTACTAGGTTTTAATTTCCTCGATGAGCACCACTCCTAAAGTGGGAATAGAGTTGACCGCAAGGTCCCCAGTCTTGCAGGTACCCCGAAAGGGTCGAGGCAGCCCTTTGCAGAGGCCGTTGTCCATAGATCTGGATCTTACACCCTGCCGCCGTTGTCCTCCTATAGAGGATCCTCCCGCGATAATGTTCTGCATCACCATGCATTAGCCCATTACTGGGAGAAGGTTTGCAACTCATGGGACTTGTGGACAAATCAGTGGGCCCTTTTGAGTGTAAATTTGAGGGGCCTTCTTCCTCCTCCGCCTGTATTTATGACCCCGGGCGGGGGTGCCCCAGTTTCTATTTTGAACCCCCAGGGACAAGGTCCCCCTTGGTCCGTGCCTCCTATGGAGGTACCCTACATATCTGTAGAGCGTTCCCCTATCGCTACCTGGTGGCACGCTGAATGGCCTGGGGGAGGCCAGGAACATAAAAATGAAATTAATTAAAAATTTTATGTTTTCTTTAAACATGGAAAATGGTATAGTCTTCTGTATGACTTTTTGAACATCAAATTATTATAGAGAAGTATGAACAAAGTCATACAGAAGACTTTTTGATATATTTGTGTACAATACAAAATATACGTTTTGGAAATAATTCTTATACAAATCTAAGGCCCGTGTAATTGAACATCCGTTATTGAAGGATTGGGACAGAAACTCCAACTTTAGCGTAAGGAGTGGAGGGTTAAGAAAAGAAAGCCCCCCCACCCCCCCCCCCCCTCGTATATGGAATACTAATTTGATGGTTTGAATGAATCTTCTGTCATTTTAGTTGCCTCTCTATTTCATCATCAATAACCTCAAAGTTCCACTAGGCTTATACAGCTGAGCCTTTTAGACGAATCGGATTCACCCAATTTGGTATTGGTCAAAAAAAAAAAAAAATCCCTCTTCCCTCTAAAAAAAAATCACAAGCTCCCATTGCCTCCACCTCCTCTAACACTAATAATTCAGATTCCGCCTTGCTCATCAGTACTCCTTCCACCAAATTTATTTAATCGATGCCCCAAGCCGTTTCTGAGGCAACACAAATTATCTATTTTGATAAAGTTAGTAAACAATGTTTCTTTTGGTCTACATCAACATACAATAGATATTAATGCAAACTAACAAATAAATCCTAAAACGAGTGAAACCCAAATTTAATATGCAAATCAAGCCTGAAACCAACAAAAATCACCACAAACAAGAATTTGGGTATGACCTACCTCTCCCATCGCAAAAGTCCAAAACCCACTGCGTGCATATCCCGTGCATAGAAAAAAATTTAACAAGTTAAGCACTCAAACATAATGTACTGGGAAACGTAAGGCCCAGGGAGTTTTAGGAGGAAGCCCTAAAAAGTTCTTGGAACTACTTGAAAACAATCATAAAGACTTACCTCACTTTCATAGGCGCGTTGCTTCACTTACCCCCCCCCCTTATGGATGAGTACAAAGCCCAATTTATATATTCCCACTGTATTTCATAAAAACGAACGGTTAACGCTAACATTTTACAAAGGCGAGCGCTACACAAACGACGACCATTGTAAAATATAGTGAGAACATATAGTGGGACCGTATACTTCTTCATCAGTAAGGGGGCGGGGGAGCGAATCGATGCGCCTTTAAAAATAAGATAAGTGGGTGTTCACGGTTGTTTTAAAGCAGCTACCAGAACTGTCTAGGCCCTCCGTTCAAGTAGTCCCCTGTGATTTTCACCTTTATCCATGCGTGGTTTTTGTTATTACGGGTTCGTATTCAAAGTGATTGTAATCTTTCTTTTTTTCTTACAAAATAATTTCTTTGAGTAAACTGCCTTTTATTATTGATAATTGAAATTAAACGGTAATATATAAGAACGGACAAAACTTTTTATTTAGACAGTGGAAAACAGTGGAAAATACATATTATAATAAAAGACCAAATATTTTGGCTTTCCCTCGAAAAGCCATTATCAATTAAAACAAAAGGTTAAAAAACTAGACTAAAAGGTTCATATATACAAGAAAATAAAATGACGAGATGAAAAAACGCTGTTCAGCAAAAGGGAAAATAAGAATAACAGAGGAAATTCATATGTGATAAACTATATATGTAGCTCATATTCTGACGAGATGAGAAAACACTGACGAGATGACGAAAATGACGTGATGAAAAAACGCTGTGCAGCAAAAGGAAAAGAGAATAACAGAGGAAACTCATATATGATAAACTATATATGTAGCTCATATTCTGACGAGATGATAAAACGCTGACGAGATGACGAAAATGACGTGATGGAAAAACGCTGTGCAGCAAAAGGAAAAAAAGAATAACAGAGAACACTCATATGTAATAAACTATGTATGTAGCTCATGCTTTGACATAATTAGCTGTAAACAGGGGCTTCAATACACAGAGTTGTATTGGGGGGTGGGGGGGGGGCAAAATACTTTTTTCCTAAATCTAGTGGGGTATGACTGTAAACAAAAATACAAAAAAAAGAGAGTATTTTCAACGAAACTGCCCCAAAAAATTATTTCCAAAATCTAGGGGGAAGAATTGCCACCCAAACCAATTGACATCTTCGATTGTAAAGAGTGGTTATGGCTCTAGCTCCACTTGATGGTATTTAACAGAATCACTACCAAAGAACTGCCAGCACCCAGATGTAACCAATTGACTTCTTCGATTGTAAAGAGTGGTTATGGCTCTAGCTCCACTTGATGATATTTAACAGAATCACTACCAAAGAACTGCCAGCACCCAGATGTAACCAATTGACTTCTTCGATTGTAAAGAGTGGTTATGGCTCTAGCTCCACTTGATGGTATTTAACAGAATCACTACCAAAGAACTGCCAGCACCCAGATGTATTTTTCCAGCAAGTGCCTGATTATAATCTCTAATTATAAGTGTGGAATTTTCTTTTATGCTCATACCTCATTAAAGTATATTGAACTTAATGACCCAATCTCTTCAATTATAAGTGAATTCTTAGTAGTTGATGTGAAATTACCCGGGTCCTCAATTGCTTTTAGAGTTGTAGCCATTTATCGTAGTCCTAGTGTTTGTGAATTGTCTTCATTTAAAACTAAAAAATATTGCAGTATTTATCCACTGTCTCTTTATCTAGTTCTAAGTTTCTAGTAGTTGGTGACTTTAACCTACCTTCTATAGATTGGACATCAAGTACAACACAATTTACTGATGAGTCATTTGAAAATCAATTCCTAGAAACTTTACATGAGCATTATTTGCATCAGCACATTCAAAACCCTACTCGTTTGCGCGCTAATTCAACCCCTTCAGTTTTAGACCTTTTAATTACAGAATCACCAGATGATGTTGCTAGTGTTGAGTTTTTGCCACCACTAGGAAAAAGTGATCATTTGGTATTGGTGATATCACTAAACTGTGTTGTAGGTTTTTCTGATATTCCAAATCATTCTCCCAATTATGATTATGATAGAGGAAATTACATTGCATTTTCAGATTATATTTCATCTCTTTCTATACAAGAGGAGTTACAGCAATGTAATGCTACCGTCATGCATCCTTTGATTTTATTAAGCAGGCCCTTATAGAAGGTAAAGATGAATATGTACCAATATATACTAGTAGACGGTTTTTCAAAAATAGACAGATCCTTCCTTGGTATATTGTACAAATGCTAAAAGAAAAAGGTGATAGGTGGCGTGATCATTTAGAATTTAAAACCTTAGATTCTTGGTTAAATTATAAAAGAGCTACAAATAGAGCAACTAAATTTCTTCGTTTAAATCGTCAAGAGGTGGAGACAAATGTTATAGCATCAGTCCAAAGTTGCCCAAAAATATTTTGGAAATATGTAACAAGGAATCAAGTTTCACAATCCCCATCATCCACTTCCTTTATAGATCCTGAAAGTTTTTCACATATAGATGATGACTTTGTAAAATCACAACTTTTCAATAAGGTATTTGGTTCAGTTTTTACTCAAACACACACCAAAACACACTCAGTTTACTCCTCCAGAGTTAACAAAAGAATTTGATGATTCAGAGTTTACAGTCCAGCAGGTTTATCAAGCTAAATCAAGCTTAAAACGAAAAAAATATATTTTGCTATTGAAGCATAAATGAGACCAGGGTTGCCAAAACTTTTAGGGGCAAAAGTGTCCAAATCGACCAAAAAGGGACACTTTTAGTGTTCCTCTAGAAAATTAACCAATATACAGGGTTGCCAGGTAAATGCTAATTTAGCGACTTTTGGCTATCTCGGAAAGGGGTTAAGTTAGGAAAATGAAGCTTTCAGGGATGGGTCTACAGGCTAAAGTATGTCCCAGGAAGGTATTTTGAAGTACCTACCTCCACTCTTTCTGCCTCTAGAGGCTCCTGAAAGTTGCCAACATGACATGTCAACATATTGAAATTTTGACAAAACAACTTTTAATCTTGATGTTTAGTTTCTTTGTCTCGGGTTTTAGTTTTGAAAATACAATTCCTCTTATTTGAGTAAAACTTTAAGCTATATCAATGGTTTTTTTTCCAAATTTAGGAAATGTAGTTGTATATCTTTGAAAACTCATAAATAGACATTGACGAAAGTTGTGAAGCTGAAAACAATTTTGTTGTACTTTATCGAAGCAGAAGATCTATTTTGCAAGGTTTCACTTTTATAACACAAAGATTATTAAAGGTCATCAAAGGTTAGGACCCTCTAGAGGGAGGAGTGGAGGTAATTACTTCAAAACACCTTATCGGGGCATACTTTAGCCTATAGACCCATCCCCGAAAGTTTCAGTTTCCTAACCTAACCTCTTTCCCAGATAGCCAAAAGTAGCTAAAGTAGAATTTTACTGGTTGCCACTATGAATTTTCAAAGCCTGTGAAAAAAGTACCGAAAACCCTGTGCGCAAAAACATCTATGAGAAAAATCCCCAAGACGTTACCAAAGCTTAAAAGTAAAGTGCAAATTAAAAGCAAAATATATAAACATTTGGTTTTGATTTGGAAAAGTGTCCAAAAACTGTCCTTTTTTTCAAAAAGCTGCCTTTTTGACCCAATAGTGTCCCCGTATCCCTCAGAGTGAAAAAGTGTCCAAAAGTCACTAAAAGTGTCCATTTGGCATCCCAGAATGAGACTTCAAACGAACAGAAATTAAATAAACAACCAATGTAAACAAACATACAACAGATATTAATGTAAATGAATAAATAAATCTTAAAACGAGCGAAACTTAAATTGAATATGCAAATCAAGCTTGAAACGAACAAAATCACTACAAAGAAGAGTTTGGCTATTGCCCCCTTCCCTAACTATCAATGTCTAATGCTTACAGCGTCATTGCCGCTTTACTGAAAACTACATGCGTCTTGAACAGTCTTGGAAAGCATAAACAACATCAAATTGAATATTTGATGTATAATGATATTAATTGTTGAAAGATCCATCAGTACAAGAATCTATTTCACCGTAATTTTATTTTTATTTTCAATGCTGCAAGAACCGGAAAAGGAAATATTTGTAATATAATTCGTTTCAGTGAAGCGCCAATGACAGTAGGCTTTTGGTTTTTACAGTTAAGGAAGGGGGCAGGGTCTAAACTCTTGTTTGTAGTGAGACTATATTCGTCTTGAACAATGTTAGAAAGAACTAATAAATTAAACTGAATATTTGATGTATAATGTTATTATTTGCTGAAAGCTCCTCAGTTCAAAATTTTACTATAATTTTAATGTTTATTTTCAATATTAAGTACAAAAGAAAATATTTGTAATAAAATTGGTTTTCATTAAAGCGCCAATGACGCAGTAGGTTTTTTACTTTTAAAGTGAGAGAAGGAGGCGATACCCAAACTCTTGTTTGTAGTGATTTTTGTCCGTTTCAAGCTTGATTTGCATATTCAACTTAAGCTTTACTTGTTTTAAGATTTATTTATTCATTTAAATTATTACCTATTGTATGTTTTTTTGCTATGATTTTCTAGTTAATTTCTATTTGTTTTGGTTTTCATTTTTTCTTCAATAGTAATTTCTGGTCATTATGAGTTTGAATTTTAATAGGTATTTGTTTCTGCTTACCTTAAATTTAAAATGGCCTTTACTTTTCTTTGACAAACGTAATATTTTCCGGAAACTTTTTTTTTAATTAATTTGGTTGGCAGACAGTTTAAACGCCACATAACTAGCACGTTCATGGAGAAAATTTTCACTTGCGCCAAAGACACACATTATTTAACCAACACGACACGGAAAAAAAGTAGACAATAGACCGTGTCAAATTAAATGTTCATTTAGCCGTTTTATACAAGCAGTAGCTTTGAATTTTGGAGAACAAATTTAATAGTAAATTTTAATATTTTTTCTTTTTGAGATCATTGAAAAATTTGCTTTTCTTAAATAAAGAGTAAACATACCCATTGAGCCGGGCAAGTAGACTCATAGATAGCTCTGAATTCTTTGCATACTTCTCTTTGATTTTCATTTTTATCCATGCAGTTCCACAGATCATCTCGAGCGTCCCAGCATTGCTGTCTTTTTTCTTTATCAGGAAAAGACATCAGAGAAATGACTTAGAGCTGAAAAAATAAATATATTAAGTTCTTTGTAATACAACAACTGCTACTCTTTTGCGACTTTAGAGACTTATTCAAGTAGCTGTCGCTAGCTCACGTACGTACAAGAAATATTTTGGCAGGATGGAGGTGGGAATTTGTCGAAACCGCAAATGAATTGTATATTATAGGAAAACTACATAAAATTCGAAGATTCCAGAAGGTGGTCACAGAGACCACTTCCGGGTGCACGTGCTTGCACTAAGGATATGGGAAGAAGGACATATTTTTCCTCTTCCAATTTATGTATCTTCTTGTACGCCAAGATCATTTTGGTGAGACATATAACTCTTTTCAAGTTCTTAAAAAACATGCTCTAGTAACAATGATTACAATTTTACATTTTCAACAGCTAAATCAAAGTTGCAGACCTCACAGGCAGGCTAGCTTTGCACAATGCCCGCCCTTAAAATCCAACTTTTTTTCAATGTTGACATTTTACAGCTGCTCCAAACTTCAAAGAGTAGAAATCCGCTGAAAGAAATACCGTGATAGATAGTTTAACGAACATAGGCTAGTACTAATAAAAAAGGTGTCATTTAACATTTTTTTTTTTTTGTGAAACTTGGATTTACAGGTCAATCCCTTATGCTAAGCAAGAACTATGGATGGTTCAATCCTTTATCCCTTTATAAGAAAAGTGATAAGAATGAATGTGGTAATTATAGAGGCATTAGCTTGGTTCCTGTAGAAAGCAAACTACTTAGTATGATGAGTCTTTTGTACGTAAGATATGCTGTAGATAAAGTTTAAAGAGAAGAACAGTGTCGAGTTAGGAAGGGAAGAGGATGTGTCGACCAAATTTTCACTCTTAAATTAATAACTGAGAAGAGCCTGAGTCATCGATCCCCTTTAGTATTCGGTTTTATAGATTACGAGCAAGCGTTTCATTCGGCTGATCGAAGAACTTAGCGAAGGTCCCATCCTTGTATGGTATACCAGATAAATACATTAAAGTTAGTAGTAGTATGTACGAGAATACCATGACTGTGGTTAAGGCAGGAAATGAGGTTAGCAGCTGGCTTCGTATTCAATCAGGAGAAGCAGGGTTTTGTCCTAGGACCATCTATAAGGATCATTTTGATGGCCTTTGTCGTAAGGAAAACAGCAAAGGCAATGAGAGAGCACGGAATCGATTGGGGAAGGAAAACTCTCCTAGACATAGATTATGCTGATGATTTAAGTATTCTAGATGAAAATGATAGCAAAATGAGTGAAATTCTAGTGGTTTTGCGACTTCAGGGTACGAGAATAGGTTTGAAAATTAATGTTAAGAAGACTAAGTCGCTAAGACTAGGAATAAGTGAAGGTGAAGATACGATGTTTGGAAATAATTTCGGAGACTACACTGCCTTTCCATGACGATAAATAAAAGTTCAAATAGGGATGAAATCCTTTTAATAGACAGTGATAACTTTCAGAAACGGTGATAAATTTTACAAAAATACTAGATATTTCGGTCACATATGCAGTGACTGTCATCAGTAGTAAAACTGAGCGAAATATCTAGTATTTTTGTGAAAGTTTGTGAATCACTGTTTGTGAAAGTTATCACTGTCTATTAAAAGGATTTCATCCCTATTTGAACTTTTATTTATCGATGTTGGGTAACGAGAAGATCGATCAAGTTGACAGCTTCACTTACCTAGGTAGTTTTATTATAAAGACGGTGTGTGCAGTGAAGATGTTAAAAGTAGAATAGCCAAGGCCCAGGGTGTATATAGCCAAAGTTTCGAAGAACAGGAAGATAAGTCTGCACATAAAGATTAGAACATTGAGAGCTACAGTGATGACAGTGGTCAAGTACAGTTCTGAAGCTTGGGCACTCCGAAAAACGGAGGAGGATTTCCTAGATGACTTCTAGGGAATCAAATGAATTTACTGAAAAAAATGTGCATTGTTAACATATGCTGATATTTATTCCTTAAAATCTTAATTAATCTTTATTTTCTTAAAGTTATAAGTGAAAAAATTAAAAAAAAAAATTTTCAGTGAAGTACAAATTATAACCTGGCTTTTAGAAAGCAAAGGCCTTTTAACCCTACTCAGATTAATTTCTCCTCGTTTTGAGTTTGACTTATTTTAATTTCTGTTTGTTTTGGGTTTCATTTATTTATTGATATGTCCCCAGGGCATAACTTACAACCCTTGCCCTGATGGCTGTGGGGGGGGGGGGTTGTCATCCTTAAAGACAAAACTTTCAACTACGCTGAACAAAATGGCTATCTAAAAATTTTGATTGTATATGCTTGTGGGAACGTTGGATGTGACAGGGGGGTTGGTTACTGTCCAATTACTTTCGACTGTTAAAAAGGACACTAGCCCTTTGAATTTCCAATCAAATGCACCAAGTTTCTACGACAAAGCTTTCAATAAAAACCTTATATGCCCCCAGGGTAACTTATAACTCTTGCCCTGAGGGCTCTGAGGGGGTTATCATCCTCAAAGACTATCTCAAAATTTTGATTGGATGTGTTTGGATAAATGGTGGGCGTGGAAGGGGCGTTAGTTGCGTTCAAACCGCTTTCGACTATTAAAAAGGGCACTAGCCATTTCGATTTCCAATCGAATGAGCCTCTTTTGAAGTTTCTACGACAACGCTTTTTATAAAAACCTTATATGCCCCTCCCAGGGCATAACTTATAACCCTTGCCCTGAGGATTGTGGGGGGGCGGTTGCCATCCTCAAAGACCTAATTTTCAGAACTTTAAACTACGTTGAACAAAATGGCTATATCAAAATTTTGATTGGATGTGTTTGGGGAAAAGGTGGGCGTGAGAGAGGGGGTTAGTTGCCCTCCAATCACTTTCGACTATTAAAAAGGCCACTAGCCACTCCAATTTCCAATCGAATGAGCCCTTTTCGAAGTTTCTACGACAACTCCTTCGATACGAAGTGCCCTGGTATGGAAAACAAAAAAAAAATAGAAAAATAAATAAATAATACATTGTGCCAACATCGTTCTTTACTTAGGCAACGCGATTGCACTGCCTATGATAGTTCGCTGTTTAATATATATAAAATTATTAGCCTTTCTTTCCGCCTTTTATTGAATAAACAACTGAACTTTTTCTTAGTCAAAAACGTGAAAGTTTCCACTAAGACGGCAAAAAAACAGTACCGCCCAAACGAAGCAAGCACCTCTATTCCGAGCTGCCGACGTAAGAGAAAACCAGGAAGCTCGAAAAACGAAAAAAACAACACAGAAATCATGAAAATTGCCCCACACTAGATCTGAGATGACACCATGTGAGAACTGAGCTCTGAAGGGTTGAGCTACAAACCGTAGAGAGCGAAGCTAGTGCAGGGACCTGACAAAAGGGCTAGCTCAATAACTATTCACTTTGGGCGCACTGTATATAAGTTAAGAGACAAATGCGCTACCACACGGCAATATTACCACAATTCCAATTCGGTTTCTATTGACAAGGTTCGCTCTGTACTTACCATTCACTACTTTGAACGATTTGATCTGAAAAATCTCTTTTTATACATACTTAATTTCGGTTCGCTTTAACTATAAAATCTACGGCTCTCTTAAATGTGATGGGAGCTGCCAATCTCTCCCTCTCCTAAACTGTTTACGATCGATTTGAATTTTTGCATTGCAATCATTCGAGAAGGATGATAATCCCTGTTGACCTCTTGAAACGCTTTTCGATTCGGGCTTGGCGAGGGAGTTTTAAATTACAAAAGTGAATTTCAAGGGTATAATTTTAGGTTTCTCAAGAAGGGTGTCTTGGGACAAAGGTATGGGGAGTAAATATTTGTGCGCGGGGAGGGGGAGGGGTCTAAAATGTACAAGCTAAATCTTCGTTTTACGTCTTTCAATGAGAGGTATCTTCAGACAAATGTTGTTCTCAGGACATGGTCCTCCCCCCCTCCCCGGTTCGGTGCAAGTAGGCCCGTTTTATGTAAGAATCGCAGCAAGAGGGTTTATCAGTTTTTTCATAAATTTTACTTAAAAAATGCAATTTTTTTTTATTGCAATTCTTTAGCAACGACTGCGTCACTATGCAACATTATCACCTCCAAATTTGGGAGGTTATTTAAATAGCTTTTTGACGGTTCTAAATGAATGGCTGACTCGAAGTTTTTTCTTGATAGGACTTAAACCCTCTTTGGATTAAAATTGTTGTTTTGTGCCAATGTTTTTATGCAAATTATGTTTCACAGAAAACTATAAACTGAATGGATTTTACATATGTACAATATTCATTAAAAGCAGACTCTCTTGGTACCTATAATACTGTCAAAATCTATTTTCTTTAGGGTTTCTGTAACAATAGGTATGGGTTGCTTTTTACTTAGGGTTCGTTTACCCAACTGTTTGATAGTTAAGCTGGTTTCCAGTGCATGGAAACACGCATATACGAAGACACACAAACGTAGGATTTTGTAAAAGAAGATCAGATCCTTATTTCCAGGGGGGGGGTGAAGAAGGCACCAGAAAAAATTATTTTGTTATTTTTTTCAAGAGGAGGGGGTATTGTGAACGAGTTTGGATTCAGTGATTCCAAAAATTAGCATTATCTGAATCTCGGTGTTAAGAATATGCCATTGTGAATGAAAATTGCATTTGCAACTAACCACAGAAATTCAAAAACAGAATTCAAAACAGAATTACAAAACTCCTGCCTTTATTTCTCACCAGACAGGAAAAGAATAACTGGATTTAATCATAAGCAACGTCCTGAATATGAATACGTGGAAAACTCTAGCATATAATAAAATGACACATCTGTCATAAAAGTATAAAAAAATGCTCAAAACTCAAAAAGAACAAAAGATAACCGAAATCTGTGAAAATATAATAAGTTATTGGCGAAATCATAAAATTATTGGATTTCAGGGGGCACGGGCCCAAGCTCCCCTTAATTGCCAAGAATATCGAACGCCTTGGGACTTTGATGACTTATTTTTTCTTTTAGCTCGATAGATTCATATCTATCGATATATACTGTACAAGATTAAATTGCACCTAAGCCAAGATAGGTGTGACTAAATCGATCCTTTTTGAATAAAAATAAACTTAGTTTGTTTTTCACTTTATGGCCGATCAGGCTCGTCATGTATTCATGGCATACGAATTCAAAATGAAAAGTGGTGAGTAGAGAACGCACTAAAACTTTACATGGTTGTACGATAAGTACAAGTTTATAACTGGAGACTTTTAAGGTCATTCAAATCATAATACTGTCCCCCAAAGAATTGAGAAGGCAAAATTTCGATATGAGTTTATTGGTTGACCTCCTCAGAAGGAAACACTATGAAATTCTGAAAACTACTTTACAAAATTCTTACTTACCACACTCTCCCCCTCCTAATGGTCAAATATAAAGCCCGAATTAAATATTCTCTATGAGTTTTCCATACGTGACTCTTTTCTTCAAATTAATTTAACGGCAAACAAGCGACGTCAACGGCATCAAACGACAGGAAAAAATAATGGAGAATGTACAATTAGACCTACATATTTGACCATTACGGGGGGGGGGGAGGGGGTTAAAGTGAAGCAATTTTTGGAATGATATGTAGTATTTAACTAGTAAGTATTTTAGAATTTTTAAAGTAGTTTTTAGAATTTTATAGTTTTTCCTTTTGAGGAGGTCACCCACTAAACTCAAATCGAAATTTAGGCAGATTATAAACCAGATAGGAAATATTAATTCCAAACCTTTTATTGATAGGAGACGCAAAGAAAATGAGCTTTTTCCTTCTATCTGAGAACTACCTAAATTTCTAACACATAGTGAACACTTACTGAGTAGTCTCGCGACACTGTCAAACTGTTTCTTTAAATTAAAAGTAAAGATAGACGAGATGCGGAGCAGTTTATTTTAAGATTCAAAAGCCATTTCCGCTTTGTTGAAAGCTCATTTATTTTGCCAGAATTTCAATTTTAGCTCAGTTCCTATTTGATGAAACTGATGCTCGACTTTCGAACTTGTTTCCATTGTGGAAAATAACAATAGCAGCTATTTGTTTGTCGAACTAGTATTAAAACATTCCTTTGTCTATACTTCATTTCACTAAATAGGCTTTATGATATCCAGCAAAGAAAGAGCTATTATTTAGCCCTTTGGACGGTCCAACATCACACTGCTTTCATAAACAGTCCATTAAATTAACCAATCAAATAAATCAACCAATTAATTAATCAGTCAAACACGGGAGTTAAATTGGAGGAATTTTGCCCCACCCCGCAATATTTTGAAGAAAATCTTTGTTTGGTATTTTCGTTTAAAAATTAAAAAATTGCCCCCTAGACTTGAAAAAGTTCTATTCCCCCCCCACCCTATATTTCTATGAATTGATGCTGTAGTCATACTACTTAGTATGTAAGTTTTTATGACTGTAATCATAAAAGGTATAATCGAAGCGTGATTACACTTTGAATCAGAAAACCCATATTGACCTTATTTTAAGTGAATTAGATAAAAAAAAAGTCTTTTCAACGGAAAGTAAGGAACAACATGAAAACTTAAAACGAACAGAGATTATTACGTATACGAGGGGGGTTGCCCCCTCCTCAATACCTCGATCTTTACGCTAAAGTTTGAATTTTTGTCACAATTCTTAAAAACTACTCCTGAAACACAAAGACCGTTTAATTAGAACACGTAATAATTTATGCTCGTTTTAAGTTTTGATGATGTTTCTTACTTTCAGGTGAAAAACCTTGTTTTTTTATTTAGTGCAACATCCAACTCAATATTCCCTGAAATTTTCAACTTAATAACTTTAGCCATTTGTGATGTATTGCAGATAAGCCCTTTTGATATCCTGAATGGATTATGTCATTTTGACAAGCAGGATACAGTTAAATTCTTTTGACTGAGCTAAATAGTTCTAGTTATAATATTAAAAGTTGCAGAAGTATTTGAAGTCACAGTCGCAACCACAGCAGTAGTAGCAGTGCAAATAGCAGTAGCCACAGTCGCAAGTGGAAGCAGTTGCAGTAACGAGTTGTCACATTTTCAGTAAAAATTGTCGCATTCGTAGTCACAAGTAGTCGCATCCAAAATTACAGGTAGTCACAGTTGCAAGTGACCACAGTAGCAGTCGAGTTGCATTCGTATCTGCAGTCGCAAGTAGTCACAGTCGCAAGCAGTTGCAGGCAAAGTAGGAAAGTAGTCAGACTTGAATATAGTCGCAAGTAGTCATAGTCGCAATTGCGAGAAGTCATAAAGTCACAACAGTAGCAGTAAAAGTGGTCCTGAAAGTTTCAAGTTAATACCCTTAGCCACTCCCAAGATATTACAGATACCCTTGTGGCAACATGGATGCACATAGTGTCTTTTGGTTTAGTTTAATATTGCCTGAATTTTCACCTTAATACCATTAGCCTTTTCTGACGCACCCGTGATCAAGTAATTCCCCCTTTCCCATGATAAATCCTGTATGTAAATACCCCCCTCAAAAGTTCCCTCAAAGTAGTCTCAAGCAAAAGTAGTCCCAATCGCAAGTAGTTGCAGTCAGAGTTGCAAGCAGTCGCAAATAGTCGGAGTCACAAGTAGTCACAGTCGCATCGCAAACAGTCTCTGTTGCAGCTGCAGCAGTAATAGTAGTACTGGCCCTGCAAGTTTCAAGTTAATAAACTTATTAAGCAGACAAACTTGCAAGTAGTCGCAAGAAGTCATAGTCACAGTCGCAAGTAGTCGCAGTTACAGTCACAGTAGTTGTAGCAATAGTGGTTCTGAAAGTTTCAAGTTATTACCCTTAATCGTTCCTAAGACGTGGGACATTTCCCCTTTTGCTAGTATGGATGCACAGAGTGTATTTTGATTTAATTGAGCATCCCCTGAAGTTTCACCTAAACATCCTTAGCTTTTTCAAACACACCCAGAAGAAATCACCCCCCCCCCTCCCAATGATAAATCCTGTAAGTAAACAATGGACAAAGTGTAAAATTTACAATCTTTGTCCCAAGGGCAGTGAGGGATTGGCATCCCCGGAGCAATAGTTATTAGACCTTTTGACAATTCTGAACAAAATGTTACTTATTTTCAAAATGTTTACCTATGTTGGGGATATTGAACTAGGCCAAAAAGACAAAATTTAAATACTATTGCTGCTTAGTACTAACACTGCTACTGCTATCACTAATAATATTCCTATTCCTCCTACTATTAAACTTCTGCTGCTATGCCTACTACTATTACTAATGCTAAGGGTATTAGTTAAATTTTCAGAGAACGGTGATGGTGGTGTTGAGCTGAATCGAAACATACTATGTACATATGGGTGCTTTTGCAATATCCCAGCAACAGCTTAGGGTATTAAGCTAAAACTCCCAAGGCTACCAATATTACTGCCACTTTTGCTGCTACTTCTACTACTACTGCTACTACTTGAACTAAATCAAAACAGCTTAAGTGCATCCAAACTTTCACGGAAAGATTATGTTGCTTTTAAACTGAATCAAAAGACAATATGTGTATGCTGGTTGTCAATAAGATGTCTCACCAATATCTCAAGAATGACTGAGGATATCAAGTTGAAACTTTCAAAGCTACTACTAGCCTATTTCAACTTCTGCTCTTACAATTTAACTAAATCAAAAGAGTGGAAGTGCATCCAGGTTGTTAAAATAGCATATATACAATTTTCTAGGAAGGGTATTAAGTTTTATTTTTCAGGAAAACTTGATGAGGTGTAAAACTTATTCAAAGGATCCTATGTGGGTCTAGATTTTCAAAAGGGCGTACATTATTGAAAATAGTTGAAAAATGTTGTTCCAACATATAAATAAAAAAGGTAAGGTAAAGAATACGGCATTGGACTTCACAGTCCCTACTGTCGGCGGTGCTGATCTCCGTTTCTTGGCCCTTCAGCCAGGAAGTGCGATGGGGGGTTGGGGGCCAACCATTCTGTGCCTTCGTACACCCTTCCTGCTCATCTTCCCCAGATTTCTCCAGGTTCCAATTTAAAGCTGGGTCGACTCAGGTTGAGCATACAAAGTTACGCCACTGACCCCCGTCCCAAACCAAATAATTGGGTACACTAGGATTCAAACCCTCATCCTCTCGGACAAAGGATCTTAAATCCAACATATAAATAATAAGCCAAAATTTGAACTCTTACAAAAAAAAAAAAACTGAAAAGATTTAAAATAATCTTTTCTTTACGAATCAAAAAGAATATGTTAATAAAAAACGAACATAAATTAATTAAAAAAAAAACAATTAGTGATAAGGAAAGAGTTAAAGAGAAATGGGCAGAACATTTTGAGAATATACTAAATCGAGATAGAGTTGTAGGAAAAGATATGGAAGAAAATGAAAAAAAGTTTGTGATACCTTGGATGTGAAGGAAGATTTGTTTTGTGAGGAAGAATTAGCGACAGTATTAAAAGGATTAAAAAATAATAAGGCTACAGGTACGGATAGTGTGGTAAATAAGTTTCTTAAATATGACGGTTCTGAGGTTAGAGATAGGTTACTGAAGATTATGAATATGATTTTTGAAAAAAGGGAAGTACCTAGCGATTTTAGGAAAACCTTAACTAAACCACTGTATAAGAAAAGTGACAATAGTGAGTGTGGTAATTATCGATGCATTAGTCTGGTCTCTATAGGTAGCAAATTACTTAGTAATATTATACTTTTCAGACTGATAGATGCTGTAGACAAAGAGACGAACAGTGCGGTTTTAGAAAAGGTGGAGGATTTGTCGACCGAATTTTCACACTTAGGTTAATAGTTCATAAGTACCTGAGTTATCAAACACCTTTGGTCCTCAGTTTTATAGATTATGAGCAAGCGTTCGATGCTGTTGATCAAGTACCAGCAGGCTAAAAGAATATAATACTAAGGTCCCAGGATATGGTATTACTTCCAACCTACCGTCTATTAATTGTAGGCATGGTGGATTACCACCAGTGTCGTTACTAGCTAAAATGTTTCGAGAGGGTGGGGGAGGGGGGGCTAGAGATTTTACCGACTGGCTGGTCATTTTTACTGACTTTTTTTGTCAATAATAAGCATAATGTCTGTTTCAAATACAAATATATAAAATCATTGCACAAGTCAGTAAAACCACTGCATTTACCAACTGAGATTTAGATTTCGGTACATATCATGTCACTATTTTAATGCTGTTTATTTAACCAAATGGAAAGTTGTGGCACCATCCGTAAAATCGTGGCAGGAGTCCGTAAAACTGCTGCGTTTACCGACCAAGTCCAAAATTTCTGTAGATGACATGTCAGTATTCTCGTGGTCTTTAAACAGAACAAAGAATTTTAGCGGCATCGGGAAAATCGTGGCATTTCGCGCCACGATTTTACCGACTTATTTTTTTTACCGAGTGACCAAAAACATTGGAGGGGGGGGAACGTCCCCCCATCCCCTCATACATGACGGCCCTGATTACCACTGGTTAAACTTGGTACACAAATTGTCCTAAAAACATACAACTGACTTCACTTTTATTGAGACTATATGGTTTGATCTTCTTGATAACGACAATTACGTAATGACAGGAATGGGCTCTATTGCTGCAAGTCCCTTGGCCTCTAATTCTAGAGGAATCGAACAAGTGGTAGCAGCTAAGCTTTACAAAGCAACTACAAAATGTAGAGTAAACTTACCTGCGACAGGTGCCTTTAATTTCACTGACCTAGCCTGAAAGAAATAACTCCCTATTAACAGGTTAATAGATAGAGCAATGCACAGTTTTTTTTTATTAAGAAATGGGTCACAAAAAAACGCAACATAGAAATCTCCATATAATACTAAAAAAACAAAACTGCATATAATACTAACAATATCAAAATAGGTCCCGACGCATGTTAGCGTGTTTTGGACGACCCAAAAAAGGGACACTTCAACAACTTTTACACTAATACACTTCCTCGGGGAACTAAAACTCTCTGACTCCTCCTCCACTCCCCCACCCCTACTAAACAAAGAATCAACAATCTAAACATAATTAATTTTTATTTACAGGGAACTTAAAGGAATCCCACGCTCATACTCAATGATTCCTTTCATATACCGACAATCACCTCAATCAACACACAAATAAATTTCTGTTTTGACACTCACAAGCATATACTCACTCCCAGATCAATCACTTAATTCATGTCTACAATACTGTTTAAAACAAATACATCTCAAAGAAGCACGAAATTCATCAAGGGCCTTACCTTTTACTTCCGCCGGAAGCCTGTTCCATACTTCAGGACCAATATACCTAATAGAAAATTTAGATCTGGAAACGGCGTTCTAACTAATTCAACATTTCTAGTTTCATAACCATGTTGTCTTTTATTATAAAGTTCCGAAAAACATGCAGGTAACATATTAGAAAAAAATTTATACATAAACAAATTTACATAAAGTTTAACCAAACCAATAATGGTAAAATTTTTAATTGGTGATATCTCGATCTTACCGAATTCTGGGACAAGTCATTGGTCAAAACTCTTACAGCTTTATTCGTAACACACGGAGTGGATACAAAACCTTTTTGGGAAAAAATTTTTTCAGCTTCCGCAGAGTTCCAACACTTTTGGCTAATTTAGTACTTATAAATGCAATATGATCTTTAAAACTTAGGCATTCATCTACCATTACTCCAAGATAACTTACAATACTAGTCCGTTTTATACTTCCATTTACTAACTCAATTTCTTCAATCCATGGATCTTAATTTGCACTTCTGCCATATAACATGAACATTGTTTTCTTCTGATTAACAAGCAGTTTGTTCACACGCATCCACCATTCCTTGTTTCATGCCATTTTTCAAATCCGCTTCTGTTTTCGCAGCAACTGTAAACTGAGCATCATCAGCAAAACTTGGAAGTATTGCTCGCACCGGGCCATCAGTGTCCCTTGAGTTGACAGTGGTTTGAGACATCCTTTAGATCATTAATGTACACAAGAAATAATAGCGGACCCAACACAGACCCTGTGGCACACGGCACTTTATCACGATCTCTTCTGACAGGACTGTGCCCAGCCGTACTCTTTGCGTTCTTCCTTCAAGAAATGAAACAATCAATTTCAGACTTTTAAAACGAATTCCAGTATTTTCAAGCTTAGCCAATAAAATCTTATCATCAACACAATCAAAAGACTTCATAGTATCTAGAAAAATTGAACCCACCTTTAAACCTGAATCTAGGCAATCGTTAACAAGTGTTGTCAAAAATAATAAAGCATGCTCTGTAGACAAATTTTTTCTAAAACCAAATTGACTAGAGTGAAAAAAAACATCTTTTTTCAAAATAATCCATCCGTCGTATATAAATCAATTTCTCAAAAATACGAGAAATCACTGGAAGTAGAGATATCGGACGGTAGTTGTTCATATCTTCCTTATCACCTCCTTTATACAGAAGAATAACCAAAGCACTTTTCAAGCAATTAGGGTATACTCCAAATTCAAAACATTGATTAAAAAGGTACAACAGATGACTATATATAATTGGATAAATTTTTTGAGCTATTTGAAAGGTTATAAAGTGCATTCCAGCTGCCAATTTTTTCATACTTTTTAAAATATCCTCAAGTTCACGCAATCTCACTGGTTGAAGATAAATGGTTGTATCACTTGCTTGTTTTGTTTGAATGTCTTCAAAATTTACCCTTATACTAGACAGTTAACCAACACATAAGGCACCATTCATTTCAGAAATCAGCACTGAAATTTGTATTTGCCCAAAATAAGGAGCAACTCCAAGGAATTCGTCATTTACCCCCCCCCCCCTGGGGATTTCCAGGGTGGGAAAAAGCCATTACAGTGCAATCAAGGTAAATTTAACCATTTTTTTTAATAACAAATGAGTACATAGAGAGATCTCAACCAGGTAGTTAGAAGAGAAACAAACGATTTTGACTGGAAGCCATTACTTCGGAGTAGTATATACAACCAAAGGGCTATATTAAGAAATCAGGTAATTCAGCTGCAAAAAATCATACATCAGTAAAAATAGTTCCAGTTTTAAAACGTAAACACTCTTGTAGAATAAACTAATTTCTAACCTCAAAATGTATCCAAGCCCTCCTCCTCCACCCTAACATGGCCAGATATAGCCCTAGGCTAAACTTTGCTGATTTTGATAGTTTGCACTATTTATGGGCTATTTTCTCATCAACAGATGGTACAGAATGCCAAATAAAGCCTATCTGAAAAAAAAACCCTACAAAATCAGCGAAGTTTTGTAGATAGCAAACGAATGTAGACCTTTTCTGGCGAACACATTGTTGATTAACAATGTTGATCAACAATCACAAGAAAACATTTGCTCATCAACAATTGTGAATCAATAATAATTTTCACGAGAACACAATTTTTTATCATTGTTCCCGTTCCAGTTCCAAAAATTTGTATCAGGGTATATGAACTACCTTTATTGTCTTGTTGGGAATAAAGTGCAATATTTTCAAAATAAATTGAACATCGTTGTATTATTTCCACTTAAACTCATGTTTACTCCCGTAATTTTCGCTCTTTATGCACTTTTTAACTGTCTGATCAAATTCTGAAAGTTTACAACAAGATTTCTTCACTGCCCATTGGAGGGAAAAGAGGTGGGCAATTAAAAAAAACATGCTTTCTCATTTCTTTTTTCTCTTCTAAAATTGTAAGAACAAAAATAATTCCCCTCCCCTGATATCCATCCTTGAAATTTCCCACTTAATTTGACCAACAAGTCTGACAAGAAACGATTTCAATTGTGGGTCGTTTTCATCCATAATATTTATTGACAAAACCTTTGTTGGTTGCTAGAACACAATTTTTTGTCAAGAATGTCTTGCTAGAACAGATTGTTGATCAACAATGTCATCAGAAAAGGCCTTATAGCTGCCCAGTTAGGGGGGTTTGGATGCAGAGGCATAACTATGCTTTTCAGCTTCCAGGGGTAACGTCAGTTTTTGCGCCAATACCCATAATCACTACCACAATATATGTGAACAAAAATTAAGAGAAAACTCTGCTTGGTGTTCCCTCAGACAGCCATCCCACCTTGCCACCCACTCTAATTATACCGTTGTTTGGATACATTTGCAAGGGTAGCCATCCAACCTTGCCCCCCTCTACTTATGCCATTGTTTGGATACATCTGCAAGGCCACAGGGGTGTCGTTTGGGGGTGGCGACGGGGGCAGTTGCCAACCCCCCAAATAATGTGGAGAAAAAAAATATTATACGTCCCATACCCTTTGAATATCCAAATATGAATCCCTCTTGCCCCCCCCCCCCGCCCAATAAAAATGTTGGAGATTCGCCCCTGTGCAAGGGTAGCAATTAGTATATGTAGAAAGAGTATTAAAAAGCACATCAAGCTGAATATTGAGAATATTGAACTTTTAGTCAACAAATTAGTGAAGAAAACCAAAAATTTATCACTTAAATTAAACTATAACACAATCAAGAAAAGAAGGATTGATATAAGTTTTGTGTATGGCCACTTCTGAACTAATTGTTTCTCAACATTGTTTCTAAATATAAGGGTTGCTATTATGATTAAATACTAAAAAAGTCTTTTTCATCTAAAAGTAAGAAGCAAAATTAAAACTTAAAATGAGCAAAAATAATTCTGTATATGAGGGTGCTACTCCCTCCTTAACTCCACGCTCGTAATACAAAAGTTTTTTTTAGTGGTTTAAAAAAGGCTTCTTATTCCAAGTCAATAATTCTTAGGTTTCAGTAGTTGTTCTTGAAGAAGCAAGACAACAAATCAAACTTTAGCGGAAAGAGCGAGGAGGGGGTAGCCCCCTCATATACAAAATAATTTCTGTTCGTCTTAAATTTTAATGACGTCCCTTACTATCAGTTGAAAAAGCTGGTTTTTTGTATTGAATTTCTTACCATTTTTCAAATCATGCCCAGGCCTCACCAAGACATGATGTGGGGTACTGGCCCCATAAAACCCTAAAGTCTTGATGTAGAATTCAGTAATTGTAAATTGATTGGTATCACCCTGCTTTCTTAGATTTTCTGCTTAAGAATTAAAATATAGGATTGTAATTACAAATTTATACAAAATTGAAGAATTAGTCAAAATTTCGATGATAATTGGGCATTAAATGCAAGTTTGAAGCAACTGCCTCCCCACACCTACAGAATGACCTATCTCCCCTCCTCCCTTATGGCCAATGCACATTTACATATTCCTGTATACAGTGATGGGCAAAATACTTTTAAAAAGTATCCAAATACAAACAGAAAGTACTTGATCATAAATAGATTTAAATAGTGTTTCCAAACACATGACTAAACATGTATTTTGTATTTAAATACTAAAATATGTATTTAAGTACCCAAATACCCTGGAAGAAAAACGTGTAAAAGAGAGCATAGAAAGAATTCTTAGTAAGGTAAGAATATGGGTTTTATTTAGAGTATACTTTACTAATATAAAAATAATACAAACCAAGCATTACAAATACACATACCATGACAATCTAAATTGCTCATAATCTAACATTTTCTTCTTTTTTTTATAACTTTCAACATCAACCATGTTTATTTCTCTTACATGTCACACTGGCACTTCCAACTGAGAAAAGGGGTTCAACAAGAGCAGACAAAATGATTGATGTGTTAAATTTATCAGACATTTTTAAAATCATTGCACAAAGAAGGACTGAACCAACATATTTCTGCTTGTCTTCAAAAAACTGCAGAATCTCCAATTTTAAAGAAGTCAGTGTATTCTGACTCAGCATTATTTGCAGAAATTTGGTAGAATTACATACAGTCATAGCTACTGCATTGGTTTGAGCAGAGTCTTTGACTTCTGATTGTTCTGAAGCATCCTCTGTACGGAAATGGCTCTTCTATGGAGAGGATAATCTCTAAGGAGATATTAAGACTTTTGACGGCAGATGTGTTTCTTGACATCAGAGAGAACTCCCCTCTTAAGAGAGGGAGAGAGATACCTTTCCATAAAGAGAGATATCACCTTAAATCACATTGACCAGTGGGATAAGGCAGTGTCAAACATCCTATAGAGACTCGGGTCTGTGAGACTGATCCATCAAGACTGTGCAAAGGTTAATTAGGAGGTACATACCGGTGCTGATGATATTGGAACTAACTAGAATAATTTCGAAACCATGCTGATTGATGCAGAGAATTGGGAGTGTGAGACTTCAGAGTCAGTTGAAGAGACTGAGGGGTGTGAAGTTCATCAAGGTTAGACAGTATCCAAAGTTAACTTCCATTCCACATTTGTCTAGTTCTGATTGACGGCCTTCTTGAATGATTCAGAAGTTTTGGATTGAACAGTGGCATCTGTGAGACTAATCTATAGTGGCACAGAGCAAACAGTGAAGAAGCTTTGATGCAAACACTGTTGGCTTCTGGGGACCTGTAGTTTCTGGCTGTGACCCCTAGTGGAGCTACAAAGGGGTGAAGAGAAAACTGAACTTAGACTTGAGTGTTCAAGCAACTTGCAAGTGCTGATGCCATCTCCCCCTTTTCTTCTGTATACTAGTGTAGGGAGCTTTAGAGATATGAGATGATCTTTGTAAGTTTTTCTCACAGGTGTGACACAAGCTTGGTGGCTTGGCACTGAGCCTTCCCAAGCATTTTAGCACCCATGTTATACTGAGTACATGCCAGAATCATACAGAACTCTAAACGAGGGCAGGTTAGTGCCTTATAGAGTTACACAATTTCCTGGATGCATTGAACTGCAGGCCCAGTCTTCAGACCATCTCCAAAGCGTGTTAATGTCTTCCTGAATAGTTGAGGGTTCTTCATTACATCTAACTAACCCTAGTAGATTACAGTCATCAGCATACAACATCAGAGAACTATTTAGGTTTGTTGAACAGTCACTGACATACATACTAATCAATGAACTCCCCTAGACGGTTTCTTGTGGGACACCACTGAGAACTACAGCTGACTCAGAAAAGATGGTACCATTTTCGGCTTTTATGAGAACTATCTGAGTTCTATTTGTCAAGAAAGCCTCAAGCCAAGCTATAAGCTCAACAAGGACTCCATAAGCATTTAGCTTCAGTAACAGGAGGCTGTGTTGCACCTTGTCAAAAGCTTTTGCTTAATCTATCAGGATGATGTCCACAGGAAGGTCTCTATCAAGGAGTTTAGAGACAGTATAATAAGACTCAATGAGGTTAGTTTTAATGGGGTGACCTTTGCAAAACCCATGCTAACTTTTGCTGAGTAACTGGTTATTATATAGATGGTTGACGAATTCATCATTTAATAGGCCTTCTAGAACCTTGCAAAGTACAGAAGTATGGCTGATGGGTTGGTAGTTGCTAGCTAGGTCCTTATCTCCCTTCTTAAAACTGGGCAAGTTTCCAATCACTTGGGAAGACTCTTGATGCCAAGTTCATCTTGAATATCTTAAGAATAGGTTCTACTAAAAGTTGGGCAGTACTTTTAAGTAATTGTGACTGAATATCATCTGGCCCAGTAAGTTTTATTCTTATTAAGCTTCTCAATCCTCTTGAGGACATTTTCAGTTGCTATAACAGGGAGAGACATAGAAGTAAGAAACAGGGATGATGGCATTGCATGTGGTGGATTGCACAATGACTTAGTAGAGAAATTTGTGGCAAAGCTATCATTCAGCATATAAGCAATATTTTTAGGATCACCTTTAGTGCTGTCCTCTTTGTTGAGATGATGGATGCACTGCCTTGAGGGGTTTGCAGAGGAGACATAATACCAACACTTTTTTGGATTTGTTTTGATTCTGCAGCAATCAACTCTTCATGTTCTTTTACTATCTCTCTGGCTAGGTTTCTCAGTTTGCTTTTGGCACATTTTGTAATTTTCAAAATGACTGTCACACTTACATTTAGTATCTTTTATTCCAAGCTTTCTTTTTTCTTTTAGACACTTTTATTACATAATGCAGCAAGAAGGGGAGGGTCTAGGGGCAACCGACCAATATTATTTTGTGTTCCTCTTTTCTGCATCAATCAAGGCAGTTCCAAAATTATTCTAGTCAGTTTCAATATCATCAGCACTGGTATGCACCTCCTAATTGACCTTTGCACAGTCCTGATGGATCAGTTGATAATTTTAAATGTCTTTTTGACCTTACTATTTACTTTGAGGTTGACTTGTATGTCAGTTAAGATACAGATGTGATCACTACTACCAATTACAGGGAGGTAAGATGTTGATCAGATTCAATCAGGGTCACTGATAATAACAAGGTCTAGCAATGAGGGCTCCTGAAAGTGTCTAAAGCAAGTTGGCTTGTTTACAATGTTGGTTAAAAAATGGTCAGCAAGGGTATTTGTTGTGATAGAGGAAGGACTATTCAGTGGGGGAAACAGTAAGCCGTTCATCCAACTACTCCAGCACATTTAAATCTCCAAAGAGGAACATGGTTGATTGTTTCCTACTATTTGATTTGGAAATAATGTCAGATACTACAAGGTGTAAAACATATTGATCAGGAACAGAAGAAATAAGAAATAAAACAACCAACTCAAGACCAAGCTTAATATTGATATACACAATCTAAACCAAACTGCTGTAAGAACAATCTTAAATAAACTTGCAGTTTCAGCTTCCAGCCATTGCTTGCAGTAAATCACAACTCTTCTTCTATAAAGTGGGTCATTGAGGTTACTCCACAGTTTATATCAAGATGTAAATTCAAAATACATGAAACAACTTTCACCAAATGTATTCCTTCATAAAGCAGACAGTAGGTACATTTTTGCAGGTTGTTCTGCTTGTTCACTGATCTAAGTCACTTAAAAATTAGTTTGTACATTGTCCATCTTAATATGTCAACTTCAATCTTCAGTTCACCTTAGACTAAAACATAATCATAAACTACCTTTTCTAGATGGTTTAATTCTAAAAAAGCCTCCGATCCTTGAATTTTGCATTTATAGAAAGTTTATAAGGTCCATGCTGGATCTATTCTGCTCCGCGTCAATGATTGGTAACTCGGAACGTCGCTGTGAAACAGGCTCAGTGATTTTGCATTAGTTGGCAGTTAAGAGGGATTGACTGTGCAACATATATTTTCATGGCTTTGTGTTCCATTTTTTGTCCAGTCTTGACTGGAAGGAGGCACTAGTGGGTGCAGTCATGGTTTTGTCTTGGAGGTTGTTCCAGTTGTTGGAAATATGCTTGGTAAAAAAGTTTTTGCGCATTTTGGTTTTCACTCTTTGGTTTGCTAGCTTCTGTGAGTGTCCTCTAGTGTTGTTGACCTGTATGTTTCATGAGGAGGATGTTGTTTGGTTGACTCAACAGGTATAACAACAGGTATTTGCATTTTTCTTCCTACCACCCTCCTCATGTAAAAAGAGGAATGGTTATATCTTTTGTTGACCAAGTGCTAAAAGTGTGTTCTGAAGCTCACATAAACCCAGGACTGATACATTCTATTTTGCAATGGATATTCATTAATTTGCTGGTATTTATTACAGAAAAAAATTCAAAAGGCAAAAACAGATGAATTAATACCTCAACTGAATTTTGGTTTTCACTCTTTGGTTTGCTAGCTTCTGTGAGTGTCCTCTAGTGTTGTGTTGACCTGTATGTTTCATGAGGAGGATGTTGTTTGGTTGACTCAACAGGTATAACAACAGGTATTTGCATTTTTCTTCCTACCACCCTCATCATGTAAAAAGAGGAATGGTTATATCTTTTGTTGACCAAGTGCTAAAAGTGTGTTCTGAAGCTCACATAAACCCAGGACTGATACATTTTATTTTGCAATGGATATTCATTCATTTGCTGGTATTTATTACAGAAAAAAGTTCAAAAGGCAAAAACAGATGAATTAATACCTCAACTGAACACATCTCATCAATGGGCAATAAAGAAATTTCACTCTTTCACCTTATATTCTGAAATTGAGTGATAAACTAGGAAGAAATAAAAAAACATAACCTTGATGTCACATTTAAGGATCTGAGTAAAATACAGAGGTTTTCCAATTGCAGGAAGGATCAAACTAGCAACATTTTGGGTAGTGGTGTGTATAAAATCTCATATTCTTTTGACTACTTCTAGATTAATAGGACTCACCAACAATAAGGAGAGAGATTATTGGAACACAAATTATAATAGACACAGCCCTGAAGCCACACCAAAGGCCTGAAACTTTTGATACTACATTGGGTCAACATGTTGATGATAACCCTTACTATTCCATTTTATTTAATAGCACTTCTATTATTGCCCCTGTTAAAGGTCTTATGCAAGTTTTTGGAGAGGCAGTTGGAACTAAGAAACATATACATAAAAAATTTGATTTTAATAGAGATACTGGTGAAACTTGCCTAAGCCCACACCTATTTATAATGAACATATAAACAAACCCTGGTAAGGAATTAGCTTCCAGGTATGGATAGCCATTCAATGTTTGATGCTTTTATTTAATCACCTCTCATGATAGGCTACTACTCTTTTGTTGTTATAGTATTTACTTTACAAAAGGCTGTACATAAGGTCAGGTAAATATTTAGTGGCTCTGCTCTCCATAAACAAAACTGTAAAACTCTAGGAACTACCTTAAAACATTAATAAATCATTCCTAAATATGCTTCACTTCACTTTACCCTCCCCTAATCTCTTGCTGCACAAATATATAGCCCACATTATATATGCTCAAGTGATTTTCAATAGTAGCCTGCAACTCTTTTCTTCATATGAATTTAACAGTAAATGAGCAGCAGGAAAAAACATTGCACTATTGAAAATTCATCAACTATATATAAGGTAAAATTTTAGCTTATCAGCTCTTTTCTATCTTGGAAAGTGGTTAGGATTAGACCCCGGCACCGCGCCAGTGGATCAACCGAACGCCGCCGATGAGAGGCCCGGTCGAACGCCGCCGAAGTGTCGTAACGCCACCAGCGCGCCAAAGGCGCGCCGCTGCCAACAGAGGCGGTGGCGTTTGGTCAACTTTAAATTAATTTTGCGGCAATTCTTTATTTGCGTCCACTGCAAAGTCGGAGCTTTTCCTTCTCGTGTGGTTTAGTATTTCGATTTTCCAGATTAGAAATCAAGCAGGGCCTGCACAATCCCCGAAAATCTATGCATCACCCTGAAAAAAAATTTGGTTCCCCAAATCCCCAAAAATCACGCAATCACGGTGCCATCCCTAGCAATTTATCACCAGTGACTCTCCCTGCCAAATATTACTTTGCATACATAATTCTTCACTACTCTCTTGTTCATTAATTTTTGTCTCTTTAGTTACTTTGCATAAAAACCAGACAGATGCAATATGCAATTGCAAATATTGCATTATACACAGTTCTTCATATGTTGACAAAAACAGCATTGTCTTTATGAAATGAGTTTAAATCATTTCGAATGTAGTTTCCCAAATGCTATTTCTAACATCATTTGTAGTCAAGAATTTTATTTTCAAGTTGAATAGAATTATAGAACAACTTCACTACTATAGAGCTTCAGTCTTCAGTTGGATTTTGAAATTGACAGCCAACAGATTGTTTCTATAGCTGAATTGTAAGTTTGCAGACTTTTTTTTTTTTTTTTTTGATGTTTTTTGATAAGATTTTCTTAATGTTTAATACTCAATTGTTGAACGCCTGAATTTTTAATACTCAATTGTTCAGAAGCTACCCCAAAAATATGACTCATAAATAAATTGTAAATTATTGCCTATAAGGAGGGGGGATAGGGGGCTATCATTTTTAAGTGATAATACCTTATTTTTTTTATTGAAAGCAGGGATGCCAAAAGGAAAATTATTTTTTTCATTTAAAATGGAGACAGAAGAAAATGATATCAAATTTCCTGGAAAACCATTGAAATATTTTGACAGACCCAGGGCCCCCCATTAAGACTTGTTCATTGTCTTGGATATTTTGCAATTTCTCATAGGCTACTGGCCTAATTTGGCTTTTGTGTGTGCTCCCTTTTAATTAGATTCTTTGGATCTTATTGAATGACACAGCAAATCTATGACCCAGATTTCCAATAATTTGAGGAATATCTGAATAATTTTGACAATTTTGTTGTTGTCTTTGTACCCCTTTACTCATACCCTCAATTTTTTTCAAGGAAAACTAAGCTGTTTAATGTTATTTTGTGTGTTTGTTTGAACCATATAGTGACCTACTTAATTATTAAGTAACTTATTTTTCTAAAGAAAGCTGAGATGGTATCCTATCAAGGTGGTATCTAGGGGGGGGGGGGTATTACATTTAAATGATAATATCTCAAAATTGTTTATTGAAAGCAGGAATCCCAAAAAGTTATTTTTTTTATTAATTTAAAGCAGAGACGGCATTTTATCAAGGTGTAAATAATTACTGAAAGTTTTATTTTCCTAACCTAACCCCTCTCCTAGATAGCAAAACACAGCTAAACACAAATTTTACCATCCCCTTCCATTAGAAATAGGCTATGGACAGCCTAAATTATATGGTACATTTCTAGTGGGCCATATAATTTAGCTAGGATGAAATTGAAAACATCATTTGATGCCTTTTTTGCTCTTTCATAATTCAATAATTGCTTTTGGGGCTAGTTGCATCTTGAGCCCTTAAATTTGCCCTAGAGTTATTTCATTTTTGTAACCACACAAAGAAGTTATCAACACTTGTTAAGTTAGTGAAAATTAATAAAAAAAATATCACTAGTTTATAAATAAGTTAGGCCTATTCAATAGTAATATATTACAAAATATTTATTTAGCCTATAACAATTCAAACCTCATTTATTAGGCAACTCAAATATAAACTATTTTCTTACCATTTCAAGTCTTTCAAATGCTGTTGATAAAAATAGTGCTGAATTTTGCAATTAGAAACTTTGCTGCCAACAATTCTGGGTAGCCTATACAATTCCTAGTTGCATGTTAGGGGGGTGGGGATAAAGTTCATGGTAAATTTGTAGTGAGCCATATAATTTAGCTAGGATGAAAGTGAAATCATCATTTGATGCTGTTTATGCTCTTTCATAATTCATATAAAATACCTTCAAGCCCCTTTAAGGGCTCAAGATGCAATTAGCCCCAGATGCAATTACTGAATTATGAAAGAACATAAAAAAAGGCATCACATGATGTTTTTGCTTTCATCCTAGCTAAATTATATGGCCCACTAGAAATTTATCAATTATATACGGGTTATAAAGGGAAGAAAAGCATATTTATAAATGATACAGAAAGCCAAGGTCCAATTTTATAATGTTTTAAAGTAGTTTACAGATATTATGCGTTTGCTTACGGATTTACCAGAGACTATTGAAGAAAGATTAAGAAGTCCAACTTAAACAAAAAAACGAAAATACTTACTATAATTTAGGCCTATGATCAATTACTTTTAAGGACACGTTATCTACATTTGAAAATATTCTATTTTCTTACTTTAACCCACGTTTTCCGCAACTCGTTGTAACAAACGAGATGCGTTTTGTTCGTTAAAATGTTAAATCTTCGTTCACATTCATCAGTTCCCAGCAACCTTTGAGATTTTTGTTGCTGTGATTACAAAAATGTATAATGGCAAAAGAAAGTTTGATGAAACCCGTGAAGATACAGGGAGAAAACTTAATTGGACTGATATTCCTCTAGGAGATGGTAAATATAATGTTTTCAGAGTGTAAATTTCAAGTAGGCTTCCTGGCGATTCTTGCAAGTTAGGTTGGATCCCAGGAAATGCCCCATCAATGCATTGCCTGGGCTAGTAAATTCTTGTGGCTCCAAAGAAGAAAATATCTGAATGAAACCAAATTAGTAGTATTAGATTCCTTATTATAGCCTATGTTCTTTTCAATTATCATTTGTGTTTCTGACCCCCCCCCCCACACTTGATGGACATTGATATAGTCTAGGCTACTTGTAGGCCTAGCCCAGGAGGTAAATATCTACCAAATCATATTATTGAGTTAGGACTAAAGGGAATACACCATTCGATGCCATTTTTTATGCTGATTATGAATAGGGTAAGACACCCAGTAGTTGGCCATCTGCCTATTCTCGGACAGAATCTTTGATAGGAATGAATCATCATCCTATTCACGGACAAAAGTCTCCAATTCCCGTCACCTGCGATGCATTAATCATTTTAAAAACTTTTTGACATTTAAACTACTCTAATTACTGTATTATACCACCTAAAAACTTAATTTTTTTACAGTTAAAATCCTGTTTCTTTTGTGAACAAGTAGGTTACTAAGGTAAAATTCTACTTTAGCTACTTTTGACTATCTTGTAAAGGGGTTAGGTTAAGAAAATGAAACTTTCAGGGATGGGTCTACAGGCTAAAGCATGTCCTAGGAAAATATTCTGAAGTACCCATCTCTACTCCATCTCCCTCTAGAGGGTCCAGGTCTTTGATGACCTTTAAAAATCTATGTGTTATATAAGTGAAACTTTACAAAATAGATCTTCTGCTTAAATAAAGTACAAAAAAATGGTTTTTAGCTTCACAACTTTGCTCAATCCCAATTTATAAGGTTTTAAAGATATGCAAATACATTTCCTGAATTTTGGAAATAAACTATTTATATGGCTTAAAATTCTACTCAAATAACAGGAATTGTATTTTAAGAGCTAAAGCCAGAGAAAAAGAAACTGATAACTGAAAATTAAGGTAAAAAGTGGTTTTGTCAAAATTCCAATAGGTATAGTCCTGTCAAGTAGGCAAATTTCAGGACCCTCTAGAGGGAGAAGGAGTGGAGGTAGGTACTTCAAAATACCTTCCCGGGAAATACTTTAGCCTGTAGACTCATCCCTGAAAGTCTCATTTTCCTAACCTAACCCCTTCCCAAGATAGCCAAAAGTAGCTAAAGTAGAATTTTACCGGTTACTAATTCAAATAGTTTTGATTATACAGCGCTTCCTATTTTTAAATTTACTAAGAAGTGTCAAATCTTCCTATAGATGGACGTATAGGAATCACTCATGTATATAGTTATTACGCAATATTGCTTTGTTCCGTTCATTGATTTCCTGTTATCAGCTTTTGTCAACCGTCATGAGACGGGTTTTTGTCCGCTTGTTGCTAGGTCTATAGGCAGAACCTGCTAATTCATGATTTGGCAAATTCATGATTCATGATGGCAAACAAAATATTAAATTGTAAAAGGTTTATTAATATAAGAAATTTTTTATTTAAATTTGATTTTCAGAGAAGATAATAATTCAGATTGGAATTATTGAGAAAAGTGATTATCCTTGTTATTCAATGTGGGCAGGTGCGGATCAAGGATTTTTGGGGGGGGGGGCAAAATAGGTGGATTCTATAAAAAAAATTACGGGGCACAACGTAGGTTGATCTGATAAATTTGCATCAAAAGTAAGTTTAATTAACGCAAACTTGAGTTAATTAAGTAAATTATGCTCTTTAATGCTCTTTTTTATGCTCTTTAAGAATATAGTAATCATTTTTGTTGGAAATGAATTTTAGCCCCCCCCCCTATATAGACCAATTCAGGTTATATATTTGCCCATTAGGGGGGTGGGGGGAATTTTATTTCTGTGTAACTGAGCGGTAATTTTCAACTTGTCCCCCCACCCCCCTAATGTGCAAATATATACCCTGAATTGGTATATATAGGGGTGGGGGCTAAAATTCATTTCCAACAAAAATGAGTAGATATATACCAAATCATATTATTGAGTTAGGAATAAATTGAATACACCACTCGATGCCTTTTTTTATGCTGATTACAAATATAATAATCATTTCTATCGGAACTGAATTTTAGACCCCCCCCCTATATATGTCAATTCAGGGTATACATTTCTACATAAGGGGGGGCAAATTTTGTTTCTGATGTAAATGGGAGGTAAGTTTAAACTTTACCCCCATACCCCCCCCCCCCCTAATTTAGAAATATATACCCTTAATTGGCATATATAGGGGGGGGGGGGGCTAAAATTCATTTCCAATAGAAATGATTATTATATTCATAATCAGCATAAAAAAGGCATCAAATGGTATATTCACTTTAGTTGTTACTCAATAATATGATTTGGTAAATATTTACCATAAAATTTGCCAAATAATTGGAATTGCATTTTCAGAACTAAAGCCAGAGAAAAAGAAACTGATAACTGAAAAGTAAGGCAAAATGTTGTTTTATCAAAATTTCCATAGGTACAGACCTGTCATGTGGGCATATTTAGGACACTCTAGAGAGGGGAGTTGAGGTAGGTACTTCAATACCTTCCCAGGACAGACTTTAGCTTGTAGACCAATCCCTGAAAGTTTCATTTTCCTAACTTAGCCCCTTTGTAAGATAGCCAAAAGTAGCTAAAGTAGAATTTTACCCAAACTGTTTTCCTACCATTTCAAGTTTTTCAAATGCCACCAGCTAAAATAGCACTGAATTTTTCAATTTGAAACTTTGCTGTCAACAATTCAGGGTATATATTTGCACATTGGGAGGGGGGGGTAAAGCTCATGGTAAATTTGTAGTGGGCCATGTAATTTAGCTAGAATGAAAGTGAAAACATCATTTGATGCTTTTTTTATGCTCTTTCATAATTCATATAAAATACCTTTGGGGCTCCTTTAAGGACTCAAGATGCAATTTGCAACAGAAGCAATTATTGAATTATGAAAGAGCATAAAAAAGTATCAAATAATATTTTCACTTTCATCCTAGCTAAATTATAGGGCCACCTAGAAATTTACCACCTAGGAAATTAATAAAATTGGCCTAAAAGGAAATACTAGAACAGTGAAATTCTTACTTTACAATTACAGTATGTTTTTGTTAATCAGATTTAGCTATTGTGGTTTCTTTCATTGTTAGCCTAACATCATGTTTAAACAGGGCTAGGGTTAAAGACCACTTTTCTTTGGCATTCCAGAAACATAGAGATGGGTTTTTGGACTGCCCTTATTTCACTATGGCATGATGTAATGTAAGGGTAGTAACATGAGCCCTGCCTTCTTGGTGAAATCTTCACCAATAATTTGTCAGCATAAATTAAAAATGAGGTGTCTGTTTTGACAAGGTATTAAAAAGAAAAAAAAATATAATTATTATTTGTGATTTATAGAATAAATATCAAGCAATAAGTTACATTTTTAGAATCAGAATAAAATCAGGTTTCTGATAATATATGAATATAACTGAAACACTGAAAAGATATATATGTCAAAATTGGATAATTGGTATTTCCAAAAAGAGGTCCTAGTTGGTAAATTCAATAAATTAATAATTTAAAGTGTTTGATCTTAAACAATTTCAATAATAACCATATTGATGCATGGCTTAGGGTTTTAGCTATTCCTTCATATATACAATTCTTCTCAATTCCTCTTTGGTAACAAGGTGTGAATGTTTAAGTTTTACATAATTTTGCTCAATTAGATACTGGTTTTTTACCCTAGCTAAATAATAACAATTCAATAGCAATCACTTTGCCTTGGCTAAATGGTAAGTGAAGTTTAAATTACTGATTGAGAAATAAGGTGAAGATCTCAATGCCTTTATTAGTAAATATTGAGCAGTTCATAATATTGACCTACAAATAAAGCAAACATACCACTAGATGTCATGTTTTATGCTCTTTCTGAATATAATAATCACTTCTCTAGCAAATTCAAGGTTTAAGCCTTTTTTGGGCCCTTGATAATAATAATTCCTTTCTATTTTTTGGTATAAAAGGTGTTAAAATCATTGGTTTCAAACTTACTTTTTTATTATAAAATTCATTTTTTTAAAGTTATAGAATCTGAAAATATTGATTTGTTACAGTGAAGTTGCATACAAAATTCATAGCATTTTCTCTTTCTGTTAGCCATTGATATTTTTCAACAGGTGAAACAGCAGTTTTTAAGCAATCTGACAGAATAAGAAGCAAACATGGCCAATTTGTTTTGATTTTTTTTTTCAACTTAATTATGACAAATCAATGTTTGTGAATTATACAAATTTTACAAAATGGATTGGTAATAAAATAGTAAGTTCAAAACAAATGTTACAACCTATTTTTATATCCAAAAAGTATAGAATAAAATTATTATTTTCAAGGGTCCTAAAAATGCTTATAATTAAATTTGTGAGAAAAGTGATTATTATATTTGTAGGTCAATAATAGAAACTGCTCAATATTTACCCCTTTTTTATGCTCTTTCTTGATATAATAATAATAATTTATTTGAACCATCTATACATACAAAAATGCACTTGGAGGAGTATGGAAAAATAAATTTATAAACATTTATAAGCACTATATAAACAAAGTATAAACACTTATCACAAGCACTAAAAAAAAAATTAAAAAAACACACTAACAATGACTCACAAACAATTAATACATCCCAACAGAAAATCTACAACTGGCTCAGATTGCTGTCTAAATCTCCCCTCTAAAACATCCATCTTATCACATATCTCAAAAACACAGTAATGTTTGGAGATATAACTATTATGAGAGCAAATAGGAACACAAAGAAAATACTTACAAAATTTGAAAAAGACAGACCAAATTTGTTGACATTCACATGTGGTAAAAAAAATTTCCATAATGGCACCAGAAAAATAAATGGGGAGCAAAAAACAAGTTATAAAGATGACCAAGCATTTTTTTGTCAAATTGACCTTTAACTCTAGAAAAACGTCCATAGGACTTTCTCTCTCAACATATTTATTGTTAATGACCTTGTTGATTGATTTGAGGTCCTGAATGCAAGTCCAAGGTACTTAAGTGATGCAGTGGCAGAAATTGAATCAGGGCCAACCTGAATTTTTGAATCAGGAGGGTGATGACAACCAAACATGAGAAATTCAGTTTTAGCAGAAGCAACTGACAGCCCAATGTCAGACAACCTGGCATAAAGGCTGTTCACAGCAGAATGCAGTGATTGCAAATTATCAGACTGCAGAAGAATGTCATCTGTGTATGAAAGGTGACTTGTGTCAATGGATGGCTTGATAATAAAATGCAGTATTCTGCAGGTTGCTTAGCAGATGGCATTGTTAAATATTGCAGGGCTTAACACTGAGTCCTGTTTTGCTCCACAATGCACAGCAATGTGGTTGGTATAAAGATTTTGCACTTGGGCATGTATGGAAGAGTTTTGGTACCATTGCCACAGGGAGGCACAAATGAATGGGTTTACCCCACTCCTCAAAAGTACTAAAACAGCTTGGAAGTGTAGGATCAAATCATATGCTTTAGAAATATCTATTGCACAAACATATAAAGGTTTCTTCATTCTCTCATACCTCTCCAAAACAGACACAAAAACTGCATGTGCATTCCCAACACCAAGACCTGCATGAAAACCAAACTGGTGATCTCCATGGTCCCACCTATTTGAAATTTTTAAAAGAAGAATCTTTTCAAATAATTTTGCAATAACTGAACAAACTATAATTGGATATCACAAGATTGAGGGTCCTTATTCTTTTTTGGGACACATGTCACAATGCCCTCACATAGTGCAGTTGGTATGATTTGCTGTGCAATACAAGCTTGGAAAAAAAGTGTCATATGCTCAAGTAGTTTTGCAGTACCATAAATCAAATGTTCCAATCGGAGTCCATCAGAACCAGGAGTTTTGCCTCTTTTTAGGAGACAAATTAGAATAAGAACTGCCAATGGTGTGATAGAAACAAGATTTTGGCTATGATCTAGTTGAGAAAAATGGTGTAAGAGAATCTTCTGAAAAGTGGTGTCCAGTGGTGGGGGGCTATCAGAGAATAAAAAGGAGAAGTGTTTTTCCCAGGAAGTTACATCAATAGGGTTAGAACACAAAAATGATGATGAAGGGAACTTTGACACTTTGTTCCATAGTATCTGCAGATGATTTCAGATATCACTGGTTTTCTGACAGGGATCAGACCAATGACTTACATTTAAACTTTCAGATGCTTATTTTGAAAACAAATGAAAGAGATCTGGATGCTTATATACCTCTGAAAGAGATCTGGGGTTTGTTGTAGATGAAGATCTTAATTTCAACTGCCACACCTGAGCTGCAGTAGCAAAGGGAAACCAAACTCTCTGTCTCATCAAATGCACAATGACAATGAACACAATGAACTCTACACGAGCCTGGTGAGACCAAGATTAGAATTTGGATTGTGTGTCACCATGCCAATTAATAAAACAGACCAGATGGCCTTTGAATCTGTCTAAAGACAGGCGTCTAAATGCATAAAGGGGCCCAGAGACAAAGAGTATGCATGCCAACTGCTGTGCCTCAAGCTACCAACTCTAACATACTGTTGGCAAAGAGGTGATATGATAATGACTAACAAACTGCTCCAATCTGATGATAAAGACTTATTCCAGCTTGTCCAATCATCAAGAACCAGGGGTCATTCAGTGAAGCTTTTTTGGAAGCATGCTAATACAAGGAAGAGGAACCATTTCTTCTCCAATGACATCATAAGCCTTTGGAATGATCTGAGCAAAATGACAGTGATTTCACCACCCATTGACAGTTTCAAAGCAAATCTCAATAAGGAATGGGAGACCAAACTATGGCTCACACAATGGGATGAAGTTGATGTCCCTCAGCCCTATCATCACTAAGTGCTATACACTGGACTTGTCCATATTGGTAGCAAGTACAATTTAAGGTAATTTTGACTTTAGGAACTTATCTAGTGATGATCTGGCATAGTTGGTTAAAAAACTTCAGGGGTATATCACCAATGTATATGCCCCTCACACTCCAGACAATTCAATCTCAGTGAAAATTTACCTTATTCAATTACCCTTAATATCTCCATGTGTAAAATTTAGCCAGCAAAGAGGAAGCAAAACATATAAAAAGAATATTGTATATGAATTCTGGCAAATTTTCCCAGTGGAAAATTTCTTATGTAAAGTTCACCCTATGGAAGATTCCCTTCCAATTAAGAGTTCTCTCCATGGAAAAAAAAAAAAAAAAAACAGCCAAAAAAATAAAATTTCACAATTTTACAGAAAGGCACTTGAAACTTCTACAGCAGGGTTGTCTGATACACTGCTTCTGATTGTGTGATTTTCATTGATTCTTTGACTTTAAGGGGTCTCCCCCCCTTTCCAAAAATCAGGCAAATTTTCTCAGACTTGTACCCTTTGATAGGTAATATTAAACTTAATGAAACTTATATATTTAGAATCAGCATAATAAGCCAATTCTTTCAATATATCTGTTAGTATCAAAATTTTGTATTTTAGGAATTTTTTTACTATTGAGCTACATTGCTCCTTGTTTGCAGTGTGTTACCATGAACTGTTTGAAAAGTTCAATTGGGTTTTTTCCAAATTCAAAGTATTCAACATAAAATTTATTATGTTAAAACCTAGAAAAATTGTAAAGAAGCTTCACCAATGTGAAAAAAGTTTTTTTTTTATTTTGAAAGATTACTGAAACTTAAAAAAGGTTGGAAAGGAGAGTGATAAAATTTGAGGCAGAGCCCTGGTATTATCAATATCCTGAATAAAACTAAATTAGATGATATTTCCTTTTTTTATTTTTTTACAAGCTGTATGGCCACAATTTAAGAGAAAAGGCTCCAAGCCAACTTTAAAACATGGTTGTTCATCTAGTTTTCTGTTTAGATTTAAAGAAAGTGACTATGTTGAAAAATAGGTTTGCTGTGACCAGTAAAGCAACACTGTACCCTGTTGAATTATTGAGAGGATTGTTTTCTATTTTTAAAAGAATAACATTTAAAAACTGCATTGTTCCTTAAAACTGAAAAAAATCATCTAATTATTAATAATAATTACATGCCTTTCAAAAAAATTCTAAGTCCTTGCAAAATTCCTAAATTGACAAAAGTTAAAATTGTGCATTGTGTCAATAGCTGGATCAAAGTGAGCTAGTAATGTTGTTGTGGAAAAAAAGGATGAAAACTTACTCATTCTAAAGGAAAATCAGTTAGGTTGGAGTTGTTTTCTTAATTTTTGGGTGGCATTGCTTTTTTGAGTGGGTTTCAGTAACTGGTTTAGTACCTATTGAAGGGTTAGAAACAACAATTCTTACTTCATTATATGCAGAATAATTGTAGTTAGGCTATACATTCCATCTGCAGCTCCACTATTCTTTACCCCCTCACGTGCAAATATATAGCCCAAATAATATATTTCCATGTGTTTTATGGTTCTCCATTTTGTCACAGTCAATCCAGTTTATAGGTAAACTGGCTTAAACAAGAGTGATGCTAACGGAGTTATATAAGCAGTATCTAAAATAAGTGAAAACGGTACCATCTTTGAGCATCTGTAAAGGGCTTTTGGACAAGCAACGCAAATGTCCAACAGTTTTATGTGCAAGAGTCTTTTAAAACTTGTTCTGAGCTCTCCCATTCAAGTGTGGATTTTCTTCCATCCAACAAAGTAGCATGTGGTGAGGCATGGAAAAATGCCTGTTGAAGGTACAAAAAGTTGATGCTCTGAACTTCAGGAGTAGTGCCAGATGTGCTTACCTGGCCAATTGCCCCCATATTGAAGAGAAATCACAAGGTCTAAGTGCCCTTCAGCATTTCCAGTGCCTGCAGCAGGATGAATCAAATCCTGAGACAAGAACAAGCAACTTTGTGAAAATCATTGGATTAGTCTGAAAAACCATCAAGGACAGACCATCCCCTTGTTTCCAAGATAGTAAAAGCAGCTCTGTGCATGTTGTATGGGAACGCTAATGTTGAATGTGATTGTTCCAGGTCAGGACAGATCATGACCAAGGAAAAACCATCAGTGAAAGTGAAAATGCTCAATGCTAGACCAACAGTCTCTGATGCTCTAATGAAGTTTGAGAACAGGCCTGAGCTAGTCCCTATTACCAGAGAACTGTTGAATTTGGGGCAAAATACATGCCAAAGCTATAAACTGTACCTGGAAGTTGAGTAATCTAGACAGGCTGAAGAGGGGTCCAAAAGGAAAGAAGAAGAGGATAAAAAGAGAATGTTATCTGAGATGATGACCATTGAACACCTGGAAAAGGATTTGATTGAGAAGAAGTCAGTTGAAAAAAAAAGAAGAGATAAGTAGCAAAGAAGCGGAAAAAAGCCATACATGCCAAATACTTTGTAGAAATAAGCCTTGCACAAAGTATGATCAAGGCTTTGAGTTGAAAGATGTGCAAATAAGATGAGGTAGCCAGAGAGGTTGAGCAGATATAGCAAGAGCAAGATAAACAAACATAAGTCATCCTTAATTTCATCATATTTTGCCAAAAGGAACAAGTAGAGTGGAGCATTTTGTACTGTTATATTTTGTACTTTTATACAAATTAAAAGCATTTAACTTAACTCATAAAAAAAGCACCAAAAACAAGAAGATATGTGTACCAGTGGTAAAAACACCAACTGCCACTTTTTTGTGTCCATGGACAGTTTCTGATGTGTACATATTGTAAATTTAGGTTAATAATTGGTTCATAAAAATTGCAAATCAAAGGTTAAGTAAGGTTCATTTTTATGTTGTCAAAAGTTCATATTTTTCACAAAAAAAAATCTAGAAGGAGGCCTGAAATAGGCTAAAGCAATTATTATATTCAGAAAGAGCATAAAAAGAGACATTGAGTGGTATGTTCACCTTATTCCTTAGTCAGTAATTTAAACTGCTCCAAATTTACTGGATGAATTTTTTTTCTTGGGTCGACAATACAAGGAACTTAATAAAAATGAAAATAGGGTTTTTCCAAAACTTACTAGGGTTATATTTGGGACCACCAGGGGGGGGGGTGCATTGTCAGAAAAGAAACAATTATGTTTAAATGAGAGCATAAAAGGTATATGTACCACAAGTGTACAAAATTTTATCCTGAATTCAATACAAGCAAATGCTGTGTTTTGCACCTTGGACCTAATAACCCAAAATTAAGCTACCTACTCAATTTTAAATCTAATCACTAATATAAAGGACCATCTAGTGAAAAGAGAAGAAGAAAGAGATCTTGGTGTAATCATTGATAAAGGGTTGAGGTTCCACAGCCAGGTCCAGTATGTTGTCTCCCAAGCAAACTCTATCCTTAGTATATTAAAAAGGACAATCAGTACCCGAGAGGCACCAATATCCATAAAACCTATCGAGGCTCTGGCTAGACTCCATCTTGATGTTGGCATGTGCCTGGCTGGTCCTTCTTACCGGAAAGATGTTAGGCTTATCAAAAGTATCCAGAGGCAAGCAACAAAGTGCAGGAAAAGCATAAAATCTCCATATGAGGACCATCTCAAGCTACTTACCCTCATCTACAGACGCATGCGTAGTGACATGATCCTGACATATAAACTCCAAAAGGAAAACTCGGCCATCTTCATGGGCAGCCACAGTACCAGCCATCATCTCACAAGAGGACGCTCAAAGAAGCTACCAGAATTAAACTTCAGATCAAGAATCTGTCAAATGTACTTTTCAAGAAGAATAATAAACTACTGGAATGAATTGAAGGACTCTACTGTCAGTACTCCTTCCATCCAGTCTTTCAAACACCAATTTGACAAGGAATGGGAGAAGAAGCAATGGAGGTTTGACTGGGAGTCATCAACTCAAAAGCACTGCAGGTCCAGATGAACTTAATGCTCTTAAATGGATTAAGTTAAGGTGAAATTGAAGTGCTGGGTATACCATGGAGGTGTACAACTTCTTTATTACATTTGGGTTGCAGCTGACAAATTTTCTTTTGATGGTGCCAAGACATATTCCCTCATTTGCAACAGCTGAGAGGGTATGCTGATGGAACTTCATCTGATCGTCTATCCTGACTCAAGAGTTCATGCCCTCATGTGCCTCAGCTGTCATGTCCAGGAATAAGCAATGAGTACTGTTGTTTACAGTTGTAAGGTCTAAGGTGGGGCACCTTGCTTTTTTCAACATTATACTCAAGTAGCCACTTTTCTGACCACTTTGCTAGGCTATCCAGGTCTTCTTGTAGAGAGGCTCTTGCTTCAGAAGAATTGGCTGCTGCTGCAAGCTTAAAATTGTCAGTATAAAAGATTATTTGTTTGTACAATCAGGGGCATCACTAATATAAATGTTGAACAGAGTAGAGCCAAGCTGAGTGCCTTGGGGTACTTTACTCTTTACAGGTAAAGGTCTGGAATAAACTAGTGAGCCACAGAGGTATGAACAACTGCATTCCATCCATAAGGTTGGCCATGACCCAATTTATGACTTCATCATTAAATTGCTGGCATTCTATCTTGAGCTGCAGTCTCTAATTTGGAACCTTCTCATATGTCCTAGCCTGGTCAAGGAGGGAAAGGTCAACTGGGATCCCTTTATTTGCAAGCTGATTAATATCATTATAAGTATACTGCAGGCTACTGCAGAAGAAGATGTCATTTTGGGCATGGGAGAAGAGATATGCTAAGATGGGAATCTTGACAGTTGTCCATTGGGGTCCTCCTCACAGAAGTTTGTGAAGAAAGATTTGTTTAGCTTATTTACAGTTTTGGTTGAAAGTGTATTAAGTCCCCACTTATTAAGCTGAGCTCTGGTATGATGTGCCTGGATGGTCTTCTGGAAGAGCCTTATATTCAGAAAGCTTCCAGATTTTTATCACAACAATCTGCTAGTTTCTCTTTATACTCAGTGAAAGTAGACTTGACCAATGTTCTCATCCTATTTCTGGCCATTTTGTGCTTAGTGTAATCCTCTTCTGTGCTAATTTTCTTATATTTAGCCTCTTTTGTGCTCTTCTGAGTTTTGGGGGAATGTAAGGGTAAGTCATGAGTGTTTTTATGCAACTAACCCAGGAATGCTCTTTTTCTCAAGCTCCTCTCTTATCTTCTCTCTTATCTTTTTATAATCAGTACATTCATAGACTTTCTTTTTTCCATTATTTCATTTCAATCTGTAAGACTTTTATTCTTCAGTTGTGTTTTTTTTTATGCAAAATTATAAAACAACCATGACAAGAATTGGACAGAATTGTAAATGATGTGGGCAATTTATATAAAAGTTGTAGTGGAGCTGTAATTGCATGTGTTGTGAAAATATATGTTTGTAACCATCGTATTTTTTTTTCTTCCAAACTATTTGCCTGTAATTATTCTTTCAAAAAATTTAAATCCCCAATGTTGTATCATTTACACAATCTCAACTAACATGGAGCTTTTCTACTTTTTTTTACAGGTGTTGTTTTTGCAAAAATTCTCATTCCTTCCCCTGTGGCTGGATTTGTTATTGGCAAAGGAGGTGAAACAATTGAAAAACTTCAGAATGAACTTGGGATAAGAATTAGGCTGTCAAAGTCTACTGATGTTTATCCAGGTATGTTTTTAACTTTGGATTTTGTTATTAACAGCTTTATTTAACTGTTTTTTTTTTTGGAAATTTGAATGTTTGCTTCAGTTCTTTTGGTATGTTTGAGTATGAAAAAATTAAAAATTATCTAATTGAGACCTAAACATCATTCCTTTACAGTTGGAAATCATTGGTCTAGGATTGGCTTTGATTGATTGTTAGTAAACTCCTATGAGGTAAGAAGATGGATTTGTAATTTTATCCTCTTTGGGGTCATCTTTTGAATTGCTGATTCTGTAGAAGTTAAAAACATAATAAATTCACTTGTATGACACCTACTCAGTCAACATAAACTATAGACCTAGCTTAGAGTTGCAGTTAGTTTTAATACCCTTTCTGCTTAAATACCCTATATGGCTACAATTTTAGTTTGTCTGGAGAGAATTCCTCTCAGCATATTTTGGGGCCACCTTCACTTACTGGAAAGGTTTCTATCCTGGTAGTAAGGGGTAAAATTTGAGCTTGGAAAGATTGACAAATTCAGGTGGCTTTGTTGGGTATGTTAAGAGAGATGTCCAAGTCCTTGTTAACAATGTTAAATAGTGTCATAGTAATGCATCGGCTGTTTTCAGTGTATTTCAAGCTTCTAATATATTCAGGGTATAACTGGATACAGAAGGGCTTCAGTCAATTGCGAATTTTTGAACAACTTGCCATGTCTAACCTAAATGTGGCTGTGATTGTTCCTGCTCCTCAGTGTACAATGGAACTCCTTGCCATGAAGGTTTTGAGGAAAAGATTTGTGCACAAATTCTGAGATAATTCTCCCCCCTCCCAGTCTATATTTGTCATTGATCTAGATGTTGCAAGATATGAACTGTGTACCTTTGGGAGTGGTAGTAAAAGGATTTTTTAAAAGGTTCTGGGGGGGGGGTTTATTATTGCTGCAAATTTTCTATTGTGTGTGTTTTTTTTTTTTTTTTTTAACTTATATTTGAGGGAAGGGGCTCAATGTGCATATGCATGAATATCATATGGTTAGTTTTTTGTAGGATAGTAAACAGGACCAGGATCTTGAAGCACTTGAAGTGGGGATTACAGTGATTGAGCCTAGGGAAGGAGATCCTGGGACTTGAGTGTACATGTTTTGGCCATGTATTGTTTTTATCTTGGTTGGATAATTATGTGATATATTTTTCTGGATAATTATGTTATATATTTTTCAATTATTTGGTTTTAGTTTAATCTGATTCAAGCAAAAGGATAATATTTGTTATAAAATTTTGTAATCATTATTTCAACTGTAATCTTTGTTTCATATTATGTTTGTAAGGAACTGAATATTTGTTTGTCTAATTATGTTTAATATTTTCAGCTCTTGAAGTCCCAAAATTGATCAGTTCCATTGGTTGTTTGAAGGCTATATACATTAATGCACAACATTGTAATCCTTTAGAGGGGTTTTAGTAATTTTCCTAGGGATGTGGAGGGGGTTAAAATCGGAAAAAATATTTACAGCCATTTAGTTTTCCAGTTAGACCCCTTTTCCTTCCCTCCTGTTTGTAGGTATAGTTGTATGGTTTTGTAGTTCAAATGTTTAAAATCTGTCAAAATGTCTAGAATCCATTAGTTTTATTCCCTTTTGTCACAATGGAAAGCTATCTTTGAATACTGTTTTAATTGAATATTAAGTTGGTTGATTGTTGGAACACCCAAGCTTAAAGACAAAACTTCTTAATATATGCATATCCATAAGGAACTTGAAAATAATTGTTTGTTGCTGTGTTTTTTTTTGTGTGTGTATAATGTTTTAATCCAAACTAAAGTAACTTAATTCTAAATAGCTGATTTGTGGGTTCTGTTTTTCTTTTTTATTCAGATCTCTATATCACTTTGAAAAATTTTGTTGTGGCTTTGCAGCTGAATGTGTGATGTGCTGAATGTGTTTGCAGCTGAAAAACATAATTTGAGCTAGTAGAGGGTATATTGAAATTATTTTCATGTATAGCATAAAAAAAAGCGTTTGTATATAGTAGTTATTGTAGGTACAATAGTTATCATTCTTGAGATGGAGTTAGGCTTCCTTTTTTTTAACTAGTTCTGCTTTCCATAGAGCTTCACTTAAAAAATACACGTTTTGATAGTTTTGTGCATTATTACCTTTTTGGGGGACTTTTATGGGGTCTGTTTGATGAAGACATGAGTATGCTTAATTGTTGTGACAGATTTTTTTTCCTCCCCTGAATACCAGCCAGTTTACTATGAAGTTCAGTTAATTGATAAAACATTCATATCTAATCACTACTTGAGCAATCCCTTAATTTATACGTTTTTGTAAGATCATTTTACAATTCTTTTTTCTTGGATTTGCAGGAACAAATGATCGTGTTTGCATAATGAAAGGAACTGTAGAACGTCTAACAGAATTCATACGAACTTACTACATGGATAAAGTGGTTTTTCTAGAATCCAGAGAGAATAAACAACTGCGAATGGATCAACAATTCCATCGTTATGAGGTTCATGAGCAAATCTCACATTTTTTTCCTTTTTTCTTCCCTTTTTTAGAAAACATTGCATAGTTCATTTACTTTTTGGATTTGTTATAATAATTCATTATATTTCAAAAAAACATTTCTATATTTACTCATTCAAATTTTGTTTTTCAAGTTTCTGCAAGAAATAGTTTTCTAATACATAAACCACAGCATTTTCTAGTTGACCTTAAAAAGTCTTTCTGGTATCATAATGTTTGGGTTTTGTTTTGGTAATTGTGACAAAATGGTGGACCTGTCTGGGTATAAGTAACCCAATAATAAAAAACAGAGTATTGTTTAATATATAAATTTTTGACTCTTAATTCCTATATAAGTCAAAACATGACTACAAATGTATGACTTAGATTTGCTAAGTTATTACTTGAAAAAACTAAGTCTCAGAATGTGGTTCAAAATACAAGGTGTCATATCTGTGTGTGAAAATTACCAAACATAGTATTTTGTCAATCAAATATAAATTGTTTATTTTTCTTAAATGAAATATCTAAGATTACACATAAGAATTTTACTGCAAAATATGCTTGTGTAAAACTTCGCCACTTTCAGTAGTGAATAAAAAGGTGACGGTTTGATAAAAATACCAGCATAAAAATAGCTGAATTTGTGTTTCATGTCAAAATCTGCTCAAATAAGTAGCCTACTACTTTGATATATGGTTTTCTTTTAAATCTCTCGTGACTAATTTTTTTCTTGTATTTTTGTAGTTTTACAGCTCTTTAAATTTTCTTTAGACATACATTACAAATTTTAATTTCAATTAGGATTGAAGGGGGGGGGGAGATTTGTTGAAGAAATTTTGCTTTTTCTATAAGAATACAAAATTTTCCTTGCTTTGAATTTCTAACTTTTCATAAATGTTGTTTTTGGAAAGCATCCTTTTTTCAAATGGTTTTGATGGTGTTTTTACTGAAGACATTCAATGCAATTTTTATTTCAATTTGGATTGATGGTGGGGGGGGGGCTTTGGTTGAAAAAAATTTGTTTTATCCATAAGGATATATTTTCCCTGTTTTAATTTCCAACTTTTTATAAATGTTGTTTTTACTGAAGGACCATACTTTTTTGCAGTAAATTTTTCTAATCTAGCAATTCATAAGGATGTATACATCTGCCATAGTAGGGCCATTGACATACTGTTTTTCTTTTCTTTTTTCAGGCAAATTTAACATCTTTGGTCTTTTGATTGTTGAATCACATCTGGCATATAAGAGAATATTCTGGAGCTCTTTAAGTAACACATAAATAGAGGCTTGGTCAGAGGTTGACCCCTGCCCAAGGGTTGGTCGGAGGTCCAAGCCTTGGGCCAGGGTGTATCAGCAGATTTTAGAGAGAAAGAGGGTGGGGTCTAAAATTCTAAGAAAGAATATTTTTAAGCAAAAACATTCCTGGTGGTCCTTCAAATTGGCCTCGTTGGGATGTTGTGAATTCATACATTTTTGAAGATGTTTTTTATGAGAAAATTTATATACATATGTGTATGTCTTTGTGGGTTGATGCTCTTCTTGTCAATACGGGGCCTAGGGTTCGATCCCAGCCGCAGCAAGGTTGGGAGACAAGCTTGCTACCTGTCCCTGTAAAAGAGACCCAGCAACTGAAACGTTGATTCGACGTCTTGTGTGCCAGCAATGGCTTCTGAGGATTTTTATCCTTTTTTATCCTATGTCTATTATAAAGAGAGCAATATTTTTCTTCAAAGAGTCTTGTTTGGTGTGCAAGTCCTGGTTTGTTGTCGTGCCTATTGAAGGGAGACAATGAAAATATCTGAAGAAGAAAGAAAGAGTCCCAGGATTGTTGAGTACTCAATATTCAGACGTGGTCTATATGTTTCAGTTCAAAATTATGAATTCTGGTGTGATAATTCATCAATTGCATTTTGTAGTTTCACCCATCCTGAATTTCATGTTTGTGTTCCAGGATTTCTAGTTACTTTTAGGATAAACGAGTTTAAATATGAGTTAATCTAGGTGATAGAGATAGGTAACTTATAGGTTTTGATAGACTGATACTCAGAGTAAAAGATCAGAGGGGCTTAAGGTTTAATATGCTAAGAATTTATTGTCAAGATAGGCTGTGCTTTTGGTAAATATCAAGCATTTTCATAAGGTAAGTTCTATTTGTGTAATTAGGATATTAAGTGCTACATAAATCTCAGGTTTGTTGGGTTTTTAATGTTTTTTTTTTAAGATTCAGCAAAAGGACAGCATTTATTATTGAATAGATAAAGATTAGTTGTTACAGAACGGCTGTTTCTTTTTAAGTGGAAACACGGGTCTCTGTTATTAATGTTGTTCAACTTGGTTTTGTTACAGCAGTATTTGGCCGTCAGACATGACACACTTTACTCCCCCAGTTGCACGCGAGTAATGAAAATATTTGATTTGTTTCCTTCAGTGAAACTGCTTCTCAAAAATGTAGACTCAAATTGGAATTCGCAAGGCTCTAAAAGGAGTTAATCTTCAAAGAATCGCTGCTAGAAGGACATGTAGCCTCGAAGTAGGGATGACTAAGGAAAATCTAGGTGGATTTCTGTCAACCTCAGATTTGATAAAAAAAAAATTGAGTTTATAGCAATATTTTTTTTAATGCCTTTCTATCCTTATTCAAATCCCTGGATACTTACTAAATAGTACTACGTATATTTGTTTCAGCAAGCACCACTCTTATGCTAAACAATTTGAGCTGTATGCCTTGTGCTTCTCTACTATATAAACTATGTTTGCAAGAGTAAATGGCTTCTGGAAAGGATATACTGTTTATAAAATTATCTTGACTAGCTGCTCAATTGCCATTAATGAAGAACCTGCCTTGGATAATTTTACATTGATGGCCCTGACTGAAATAGTTTTAGTCTAATAACTATTTGTGGGGGCATGAACCTTCAGGAAGCAGTCCCAGTACAATGTAGCCTTCATGTGCCTACTCAGGATTAGCTAAAGTACCTGAAGATAAAGAGGTATAGATTCCCACATGTAGTAGCTAGGTTAGTGTTTGTAAACAATAATATACAACCAAACTGTCCCTTGCACCCAGCACATCTGTATCAAAGTAACTGACCCATTCGACGAGCTACAAATTCCCACAGATTACCTTATGTAGTAGTTAGGTTCATGCTTGTAAACAATAATATATATCTAAGTGATAAAGAGGATTATATTACTTGGGGTAGATGAACTCTTGCAATTCAATTCGTTGGAGAGGTTCATTACAGGATGGCTACTGCACTTTTGGCAAGAAGATCTGCTATTTTAGCAGATCTTCTTTTTTTTTTATCATACTATCATTAGTAGTTCCACAATTGCTTCACAAATCTCTTTTAAATTTGAATCATCAGCTGTCAGATCAATCTTAGTACGAAAATAAGTAGCCCCTTGGTATTCAAGAAAACAGAATGTACCCCTTGCTTCCATTTAGGACTTTATAAGATCATCGGATGCTATCTTAACAGCAAGAACTAAAAGTGAAAGAATAGCAACAGATTTAGACAGTAAAGTGTAGGCACTGAGACAAAAACTTTGACACAGTTCGGTACTTTGTTCTTCAGACTGGCGAATCCGTTACTTAGATACCCATATACTAGGTGTAATGGACAGTTCACTTGTATAATATTGTTTACAATCATGAACCTAGCAACTACAGGAGGTAATCCGTGGGAACCCAACCTCATTGGGTGGATCAGTTATTTTGATACGGATATGCTGGGTGTAAGGGATTTTAAAAAGCTGGGGGTTATTATAAACCACAAACTTCGTCAGAAACTTGATTCATGCAGGTTGTAGACACGAGGGAGAATCAAAGATCTTGAATTCACTCAGAAAAAAATCAGTAAGACGAAATTTTTTTTTATGAAAATCAACCTACCTCATAATGTGCATATACAATTAGAAGCGCGCTGTATAATATGACCATGGAGAATTTAATTTGCATGTGGAAACCGCCTCGTCAAAGCTGAAGTGCAGAGGGCACATGCAGCCCCCAACTTGTATAAAAAGTCGGAGGTTATTATACACCACAAACATTGTCAGAAGCTTGATTCATACAGGCTGTAGACACAAGGGAGAATTCAGAAGATCTTGAATTCACTCAGCAAAAATTCAGTAAGACGAAAAATTTTCTATAAAAATAAACCTACCTCATAATGTACATATACAATTAGAAGCGCGCTGTATAATATGACCTTGGAGAACTTAATTGGCTTGTGGAAACCGCCTCATTAAAGCTGAAGTGCATAGGCCACTTGCAGCTCTGGACCATGCATTAAAATGTGATACCATGTGAAACCATGATTCAGATGATCTGGTTTTGATGAAGTTGCTTTTGTAAGTAGTGAGAAGATGTTTACAATGATGCGTACTGATAAGGAAGTAATAAAGATATGCAATGTGGTTACGCACAGATAAAGATGAAATGAGAACGGGTAATGATGGAAGAAATATAGTAAATTAATTGTTTGTGGTGAATAAGAGCTTGAAATTATATTACCACTAATTCATTGGTCTGCTCCACTATTTTTGTAATAGGCGATTTTAAATTTCTGTATGCCCATCTCATATAAGGGGATTGTAAAATTGTGTATAAAATACTCCTTTTGTTAACAATATTGATATTTCTTTTTAGCTAAAGATGATTGTTCCGGTGGAAACTGTGGGACGTCTTATTGGCAATGCTGGAGCCACCGTTAAAGAGCTGATCAAAACTACAAAAGCCTTTATCCAGGTCTCACAGCGACCCCCTCCCAATATCCACCTCCCAGAAAGAGTCATGAAAAGTAAGTTGAATATAATGTCATACATAGATTTTTGAAAGTTATTATTTTATTGCCATGGTTTGTTATTTTATTATACTTTATTAATTTGGAAGATAGATCTATTCATGAAAACTTGATCAGTTTTGTACACGAAAGTTTGATTAGTCCTGTTCTGGAGTACATTAGTCCCACAAAAAGTCATCTATTGGGATCTTTTCTTCACACTCCGACTGTATTTTGTGTTGCGGTTCAAAATCCATATAAGTATATTTTAATTTGTACACAGTTAACTTTGGGGTAACTCAAAGGCTAGTAGTCATTGGACGGAGCCAGAATTTCCCCCTTCTGATACGATTCTCTGTTCCAACAAATACTTTTTTATGATATTGATAACAATCAAAATGGTATTGAAGACATGGAGTAGCCAGATCTTATACTTAAGTTCGTATTTAAAATGTGTCTGATGCAGCAGTTGATTATTAAATTTCTTGTTTCTAACTTTCAGCCTTGGAAACTAATAACAAAAATAAATGCTAAAATTTAGTTGGGTGTCAATAAGAAGTTCTTTTTCGTCAGTGGTATTGCTAGGAAGATTACAGAAAATGACGGTGACCTCACTAAAGGACTTTTTTTAAGTAAAGTTGGTTTACTTTGTATTGAAATGGGCTGTGCCTCCTTGCTACGTCAATAGTTTGCACTTTTTTTTATTCAATGACTGTAATTGATTCCAAGCATAAATTAACCTTATTCCAAACTTAAGTTAAAAGAAGGCCTACTAGAGGGGAAGGAGCAACTCCCTTCTTTAAGATGAACGATTTGTAAAATGGTTCATTAAACGATGTTTTCTAGTCTTAAATATCTGGAATCACCTTTGTACTGGTCACGACAGGTGCGGTTATAATAAATTTTTTTAATTTTTGAAATTCTGTTTTTATTAAAATAAAGTAGAGGGCGCAGTTAATGAATGAGCATAATTAATAAATTGTTATTTGGTTAATCGGGGACTTCCTGTACTAAGCCAAATACTTTACAGAAATCTAAAGATATAGTTGTTTTTTTTGTTACGATAAGCTGACTACCTTTTGGAATTGATGTAAGAGTCTTAAAAATATACTTGATTCTGACGCGATCCTTTTTTCTTTGAAAGACCATGATTTTCAATTTTAGGTTTCCATTCATATTCCCATCACTAATAAATAGCCCATGAGGATCTAAGAGAAAGATTAACTGACTGGTATAATACATTTTGAATATTATGACCATGACCTAGGATTGTAATCCTGGCCCTATTCAGGAGAGGTGTTAGGGGGTTTGATCTACCTCCGACAGCTTCCCCGGCCCTCCTCTCTTTTTGACTTTCTTCTTTATTCTTAAAAAAAGCTTTGACATGCTTAAGAATAATACTATCTCATGCTAATTCAAATATAATGTAAATAATTGAAACAAGTGTACGAGCTCCCCGCTCCCCTCCTAAAAACTTCGCTTTCGTGCTTCGTGAACAAGCATTTTTAGTTTAAAGATGAAGGTCTTGTCTCTCAAAGAGAAGATGCTATGGACATTTACAGACAACTACTTAGTTTAGGCAGTAAATTAATTCTTCTTCTGTCTGACTCTTGAGACATACTACTGTTAAGATTTGAAATATAAGTATCAAATATATTTGAAATATAAGTATAATTTAATGACTTTTCAAGTTGCTGGCGACTATGACCCCATTGTGGCTGCTGTTAAAGAAGTCTTTACGAAATTCAAAGATGATGCAAACCATGCGGACTATACTTTTGTTAGTTATGCAAATGCTGAGTACGTTCCGAACGCATATCCTGCTGGACCTGCAGTAGCTCAAGGGAATGCACAAGGGGGCGGAGAAGCTGGTGCAGATCCATATGGCATGGCAGGAGGTCAAATGGGGGGCAAAATTGTGCCTGCTCAAGGATATGGTGCTGCAGCTTCAATGCTTGGTGAGTGTACTTTTTGTTATCTGTTATTCTGTGAACGTTTTAGTTGACTTGCTTATTGCAATTAAGTCCTTGCACAGGTTTTGATGTCCTCAAGACAAACAGTCCTTTTTAAAGCAATTTTCCAGACAGTTTAACTGATTCGCGTAAAATAGCCAGCGGGCTTGATAAGCTTCTTTGGAATATCAGAAATTTGTTGACCTTTTCAATTGATCTTTTGGGGCGAGGGGTAGGATGTGAAAAGGTACAAATTACATACTTGTTTACGTTTTATTTCCACTTTATTACCCATGAAAGTGTGAAGGAGATGGCCCCAACGCGACCCTTGAGGACGTCCGGGACATAAGTCAAGTCATCTGGGAGTTTATACGAGTTATAATAAAAGTAATACAAAACATCTTTCTTGGTACACAGGTATGACTTTTAGAGAAAGAACCAGGGGGTTTGTACTGGGAGGGGTCTGAAACACGACTATGTTTATTTTAAGGCTACTATTTCAAGTTTTTATCGGGGTTGTTTTGACCATTATTACAAGGGGGTGAAACTGTGCATATTCTTGGTGGTAGTCTCTGCCATGAACAAAGTTTATTCTGAAAAAGTACTACAATAGTTAAATGGAAAAGTGCTCGAATCAGTGAAGAAAGATGAAATACAAGTCACTAACATACAGCTTGATTTAATGAATTTTGCTTTTCTTCAAAAATGTGGTTCAACACTGCTCTCTAGGGCTATAATGAAAGAAAGGATGAGATGGCTATGGCACGTTGTGCGGATGAAGGATGACAGATTGTCGAAGATTGTTCTTTTCGGCCAATCGTCTAGGGCTAAACGGAAAACAGTTCGTCCTCGTCTGGGGTGGGAAGACGTCATAAAGAAAGATTTAAAGGAAATGGGAACTTTGTGGGAGGATGTAAAAAGGGAAGCTTTGAATAGATTGGGATGGAAGAGGAGCGTGCGTAGCTGCGTTGGCCTCAGGCGAAGTCCTGACTCGGTGCAAATGCTAGCTAAGTCCAAGCTGCGGGTGCCGCAGCTTGGAGCTACAAAAACGAGCTACATATATTTTGAACAGTATTTTTTGTCTGTAATTGTATGTTTGAAACAATCAATTTAATTTCATCACTGAAACGTATGGAATAATTTGCATCGGTATTTTCTTCTGTTTAAATCCAATTCTTTGAACAGCACTGGAAATCAATTGGTGAATCAATTATTGATTTGCCAATTTAAAAGATCACTTAACAAACTAATCATATTGCTTCAATAACAACCTTTTTCAGATTTCTTTTTTAGATTTATTAAGCATCAATTTTCTATACTGTTCAATTAATTAGGATCAAAAGAGAAAAGAAATGATAAAAAGAAAGATCTTAATAAAATACTAAAACTTGGTGTCAGCACTTTTTCTAGTATTGGCCAAAACAGAAACAGTGAAAAAACAGAAATCCATATCTAATTTTCTAGTATCTTTAGATTTATGAGAGTAAAGTGAACATTTACTGATATAGACTAATAAAAAAAACGGAATGTACAAAAAGATCTCATAAATTTATATTTATCATTTGAAACATTCGAACTTCAAAACTCAAAAATTCTGGCGGATCAGAATTTTTGCCTGATCTTTGTCTCTTGCTATTCTCCTTATATGCTCTGGTAATATTTGCTGCTTTGTGTGCAATGCTTAGATTGCTTTTCAGTTTTCTAAAAAAAAAAGAATAGAAAATAATTGAAACAAAACTGAAATAGAAATGGTCCCGACCCCTAATTAAAACTCAATTGGTATTAGATGAATTGATTTTTATCTTTATTTATTCATATTTATTTTTGCTCTTTTAAGTTGGACACCATTATTGATTTTAGTTTCTGTTCTTTTTCAGTTGTGGGACTGGGGGGGGGTACTTTGTTGTCCCTATTTTTCTTTCTTTGGGGGCATGGACCTGTTTCTGTCACTGGGATTACTTCCTCTTGAAATACACTGGCCTATAATTCTTCCGATTTTGATTTCCCAAACGGACAAACAGTATTTTTCATTTGTCTTCCATTCTTGGAAATGATATTCTATTATGATCATATGAAGTTAGAAATCAATTCTTCCCCAAGAATTGTTTGCAATGAAGTTTTTAGTGTTTAGACTTTCGTATAACTTGTCTTTATGGGATATCAATTCCTACTGTGATTATAAAAAAGCTGAGAATAGGGTGCTTGCATGTTAAGTTGAATTGATTGATTTAAGATACGAGTCAATTTTTCAATTATTCCTCTTCTTCTATTTAAGGTGGCGATGGAGACGGAGTGGAAAGGCTCTTGATTGCCCATGATCAAATACCTGTAGAGCCAGAAGCGTTGCGCAGCTACATGGCAAGATTCAGTCAGCAGCTGCAAACTCTTGGATGTCCTGCTCATTCTGTACAGGAAATAGCTTATGCTATTGAGACGTTGTCAAAATATCATTTGCTATCAGTGACTGGAGGCAAGAAGCCCTCTCCATCATGGACGGCTCCAGGACAATCTATTGGATATAGCTCTATTTACGGGAAGCCCAAAACTCCAGGTGTTGCCTCTCTAATGGGGCAAAAGCCACCTGGTAGTAAATGGTGATAGTTCGACTTGCATTCTAAGAAAAAGTTCTTTGTATTTTCATGATGACTTCTAATAAAGACTGAATGTTTTTAAAATAATTTGTGCTCATTTAAGGCTAGTTCTGTCACTAATTACGTTAAGGTATGCACCTTAGTTTAAGGTTATACATGGCTAGTAATTTATATTAGGGCACTTCCAAAATTTGTACAATTTTGGAACTCTTATAGGAAATTAGTAAGGTGAATAAACCGCTGCACTATTGGGATATACTAACTTATTTATTGTACAATCAGAAATCAGCATTTGGGAAATATTTTAAGTTGGGTTTAGAGTGAAAACCTGTTTAAATATAACTTATGATTCTTCTTCATCAAATTAACACACCGCATGTGATTCTTCAGATTCCTTTTGGGTGTATTTGTTTTAATGTATTCTGTATATTTTCTCAATCAGTGAAAGGACTGCTACCCCTTCAGTCTTTGACTCTCAACGCAACTCTTCTATCGCAACATTTTGATACAAGTCTCTATAAGTAAAATAAATTTAGTAAATTCATGAAACGGGGACTATAGTAAAAAATAACCTTTTTATTTCCTATTACCAGTATTTCAAAACAAACACCTTTAAAAGTAAGTGTATCTCTTTGAAAATTTAAATATATGTCAACGGATCTCAAATGCCAAAAAGTAATTATTAAGTCACAATTTTCTATATTTACAAAGGATGATGGCTATTTGGGAAAGTTTTGCTCTTTAGGGACAGCCTTTACAATCTCTGGAGATATACTTATGAATATGATCTTACATTTTTAAAGTACTTTGTCACAATTGGGAGTTATCCTCTCTTCAGTGCCCGTAAGAAACTTATTGTAAATATGTTGCGACCAGGGAGCACAAAATTATTCTGTTCCATATTCTGTTCATCATTAGCGTATTACTCGCTAGTCTGTGCCATATGAAATCAGCTAGCTGGATCGGTCGAGAGAGTGTGAATATACTTTGACCGGTATATGTAGCCCCAAATCGATATGCACTCATTCAAAGGGATAGCGTATGAGAAACGAGGCAAAGCAGCTAAGGCGGGGCCAACGGAATCGCCCTTAAAAAGAGTGGACAGAAAAAAAATCATAACATTCGTCTTACTTTCTCTTTGGCGACTTAATTTTACATGTGGAGGTGTTCCGGGGAGGTTGTTTGGGGAAACTTTCAAAGGGGTTGGAATTGTGTGGGAGATTTTTCGTCGAGGAGAGAGGGGTCCTCGGGAGAACTGTCGATGAAGTCCACAACTGTATTTTCATTGTGATTCAAATATTTAAAGCTCAGCATATTAAAAGCTACCATCCAGAAATTACGAGACGAAGAAAGTTTTATCCCGTTATCGAAAAAATAGTAAAAAACCAGATTCGTCATTTAGGGGCCGCGGTGCTATTTGAGTCTACAACCCTGCCCTGATTTTAGTAGGTGTCCCAAATGGGGTCCCATATTCTCAAAATTCTTTTCAAGATGTTCTTAAAACGAAAGTTCTCTAAAATGGACACGATGAAAGTGATACGAGAAAAATCCAGGGGAATTCCCAGGAAAATCCTGAGTCTCTCGATTACCATGAACCCTACCATATTAGCCAGAAAGAAAGTACGGACATTCCACAAATCAGAATACCAAAATAACTTCAATTATTGAAAATGACATTCCAGTTAATGGGAATTAGATAAGGCGTCGAATTGCTAAAAAGGCTGTAGAAAACAAAATTTTCGGCTGTTGTGCTTAACAAAAACGGACATATCAAAGTTCTGTTTAGATACTTTTATGACTGCTAAATGAAAGAAAGGACTTGGCTACTTTCATATGGAGAGACTTTATGCAGAAAGTCCGCCCAGGTTCATTGACCAGAAATACGGAAAGCAGGGCTCAGCTGGTCGGATTGTGTTGCACAATGCTATGATGGAGCCATTTTTTAGGCTTGTAAGCACGCATTAAAACACTTACTACATGCATTCTATATTTACTCCCATACCAACAAGCTTAAACTTGTATTGGATGAATATATTCAGAACTTAAGACGAAAGACATCTTTCTTCTCTACTGTTTGGCCCAAATAGCAATCTGCACTACCAAGTGTTTTATAATTCTCATAGAGCTGCTGGCATAATTGTGCTTTAACTAGAGAAACTCTACTAAAAGATGCACACACCGGAACAAAGTGCTGAATAGATACGACAATATTTTGGGCATTTAATCAATTACCAAAACATCTAGTAATGAAGGATCGGCAGCTCAGGCCCAGGGACTCAAAACCAGAATGCATACATTTGATTTTATTTTTACGCTCCGTCTAGTGGCAAAAAATTTGTATGTCAAAACTTTTGTTCTGACCAGCTTCAGCTGGTAAACCTAGTTTTTTTTTCTAGGGCTACCCATCTTATTGCATCTACACGAGATAAAGTTACAGATGCTTGAACTGATAAATCTTCCAGAGAGCTGAAGAATTTTACCTTGAGTGCGGCCTTGCAGAAAACATTTGGTAGAATTTGCAGAATTATAATTTTCATCTAAACACCCGAAGCTTCACAGCAAGTAGCTCCCGCTTGCCTGAGTTTGCATTCATGTCTGCTTTGGGGAGTGGCAGATCCAGAATTTTGTTTTGAGGGGGGCGCAAAATAGGTTGATCCGATAAACTTGCGTTTGGAGCAAGTTTAATTGGCGCAATCTTGAGTTAATTAAGTAAATTACACTACGTTAGGGGGGTGCCCCCCCCCCCTGGATCCGCCACTGGCTTTGGGTCTAATAAATCTTGCAGGAGTGAAAAAAAATCAACTAAAGTCACTTTGTGATAGGATTATTTTCTTACGATAGAAAGACCGCACTGAAAGCTGGTTCATTAATGCTCTTCTGCTCTTGGGGCCAGTCTCTGTTAGATGTAGGGATAATTTGAAATTTGAGGACACACAATTCGCAATCACATTTTCACCTCCACACATTTAAATTTTTGTTATAGGTTTATTTCCAAGAAAATTTGGTGCAAGATGTGTGATCAATACTCAGTTTGATTTTCTAGAAAATAGTGATCTGCAAGTGAATGAAAAGTTTTCATTGTGGTATTCAGAAACAACTAAATTACTAAAAGAAGGTTGTACAGTTATTCAAAAGCCGGCTTTTCATGTTACCCCTAGAAAACCCTGGATTACTAGCGGATTGATAAAGGCAATGCCAAATCGAAGACTGCCTTGTAACTATTCTGTAGTGTCTCCTGAGGCGAAGGTGAGATATAAGAAATATAATTGTGAACTCAATAACCTATTACGAGAAGTGAGAATTAATTATTATAGAAATGAGTTTTAAAAAAGTGCAGGTAACAATGAAAAGTGAGTTTTAAAAAAAGTGCAGGTAATCCCAGGCAAACGTGGAAAGTAATTCAGTCTGTTTGCGCCCTTCCAAGCGTTCAATTTTATCCGATAACTTCAATGCTGATTCTTCGATTGTAGATAGTATGTGTGACCATTTCTCTATTGTTGGTAAATGGATAACGAACTCCACGAATAAGTTTTCTGAGGATGGAACATACCACCTGTTTTTACCCAAGGAAAGGGATTTATCTGCGTATCTGAAACCAGTGATTGCTAGTGAATTGCGTACCACATTGTGGAACAAGAAAAATTATGCTTCATGTGCTGACTTCCTTTCATTGCGTGTACTTAAGTATGTTTTTTCGGAAATATGCGACCAGGTTTTGGTTTTATTTAATCTGTGCCTAAAATTTGGTGTCTTTCCCGATTTTATGAAGATTGCTTTTAAGGGCGGAGAAAAAAATTTACCGAATGATTATATGCCTATTTCGTTGCTGTCAGTTTTATCTAGGGTTTTTGAGAAATTGATTAGTAGTAGGATGGTTGATTTTCTTGAAAACAAAAATATTTTAGTAAAACTCAGTTTAGATGCCGAAAAGCAATGTCGACAGATCAAGCTCTTCTTTTTCTCATGACTTTTGTGAAAGATGCTTTGGACCAAGGGTGGAAAGTTGCATCTGTTTTTTTGGACATTGTGAAAGCATTTGATGCAGTGGACCATGGAATCCCAATGGTGAAGCTGAGGAATTGTGGTTTCCGTGGTGTGTTTTTTCGTCTATTGGAATCTTTTCTAAAAGATCAAAAACAGTTTGTCAGTGCTGGTCAAAATAGATCGCAAGTTAAAAGTGTTGAATTCAGTGTCCCTCAGGGGTCTGTTTTGGGGCCCCTACTGTTTCTTATATAAATTGATGACCTGTGAAATGCTATCAAAGGACTGTCTTTTGATTTAAAATGTTGTGATATTTGAGCATCAAAAATATTTTGCCTTATTTTGCTGATGACACGCATCTAACTGTTGCTGCAAAAACCGGGGAAATGCTTATACACAATCTTCATGCTGGCAAATTAAAAATTGAAAAATGGATGAGACTGCAGATAAACCACATCAAATCCCATTTTGTAATGTACAGGAGAAGTAGCAATTACTACCCTTGGATCCACAAAATACATTTCGGTGAAAATAGTGTGCTTTGGGAAGTTTCGCCAAAGTATCTAGAAGTGATTTTTGATTAGTGCCTTAACTTCAAAGAGCACATTTCATGTATTAGTGGCAAGGTTGCAAGAAATGTTGAACTGATGAGGAAACTGAAGCACTTTTTTCCAAAAGATATTATGAGATTGTTTATTTTTCTTGTATTCACCCAGATTTTCTATACGGTTGTCTTGTGTGGTCAACTACGTTTTTAACTCACCTTCGTCCCCTTAGAAGTTTACAAAATAATGCTCTAAGTGTTTTAACTGTGGATAATTGTAATATATCTGTTCGACATAAATATAATCAAGTAAATATATTACCCATTGCTGATTTATTCCGTCTTTATACTGCTGTTTTCATGTTTAAATATGCACGCGCGATATTACCTGAGTGTTTCAAGAAAATGTTTACAAGTGGTGCTAATTTCCATAATTACTCACTAGTGTCGTCATTAGTTCGGCGACCTCAGGTTATTAGAAAGCGATCTGTTTTTCCATACGACATATTGGCCCTCGGGTGTGGGAACCATTACCTCAAGCTGTTTCGACAATTGATGAGCTAAATGAATTTCGCAGTAAACTAAAAGGACACTGGTTTTTTTTTTTTTTTTTTTGGTTTTTTTAGGAGGATGACGAGGAGATAGAATAGAAGAATGATTTTTAATTTTGTGTCTTCCATATCCAGTTGGGTCGTGAAATTTATTAAAAATTAATTTATTTCGTTTATTTTTTTGTTATTATTATTTATCGTTTTGTCATTTTTTTGGGGGGGGGGTAACGATGGCTGATAGTAATTGTGTATGTAGGGTTTTGTTAAGGGTGATGTCTACCCATACAAGTCTTATAAAATTCGTTTTTTTTTTTTTTTTTTTTTTTTTTTTTTTATAAAACCCTTTTTCTCTCTAAAAAAATATTCGTGACTGAGACACAGCGTAGGGAGGGTCGAATTTAAGGTGGCTATTGGGGAAAATATTTCCGGCTTCTTAGTTTAAGGGTTTTGTACTATGTGTTTCCTAGGGACAGTGAAACGAATTCGTCTCTACAATCGTTTATAGCCTTATTTTTTTATAGGGAGCGGGTAATATAGGACTTTACCTTCTTTAAAAATTACCAACTGGGCTCTTTTTTATGGATTTGATTTTATAGGAACCGTTCCCGGAAAAATAAAGGGGGCAAAAGTAAACAGACACATTCGAGATAAGTGCGAGCAAAGGAGGCATAAAACTTTAAAGAATGACAAGGGATCAGCTAGGAGGTTAAATAAGGAGCTTTAGGAGAGAAATAAAGCCATAAGCCCTGTGGATAATATTTTTATCATGGATATCCTACTTTAAAGTAGAGGAGATTGTTCCACCCGGTAGTTTCAAGGCAACACCGGAAATTTTGAAAGGGATGAGATAAAGAAAAAGAAGTGGTAATTTCACGGAACTTATTGGCGTTACAATGGAATTTGACGAGCTGACCCTCATATCAAAGTCCGACGCATCACAGGCAATGTTGTTGAAGATACTCATAGGGCTGCTCATCAAGCTTGCTTGAAAAGCATGTTTCCATGCCTGCTAACTCATTAACGAATTTTCATCCGTCAAGAAAGTTTTTCGAGAGGCTGAAAATCATAACTGGAAAAAGGAGGGGATGGGATATGCCATCGGGATAATTGGAAAGATGAACGCTACTAAAAGTAGCGAGATGAAATAGAAAGACATTATGTGCTACAATGTTGTGATATTGAATAAATCTGCAATATATTACGAACAGCTTAGGGTATAACTGGGGATGGCATAACTGGAAAAAGGAGAGCCCCTTGGGATACGCTATTGTGGACAGAGAAGGGAATGCAATAAGGATTCAGATATTTGACTACTTGCGGTTTGTTTTTCGAATACAAAACGATAATCTTTGCAGAAAGATGAAAGATCTTAGATGTAAGATCTTAGTGCTAAAAAACGGCCCTATTATTGAAGGGGTTCTGGCACTCTAAAATTTCTGTAAATTTGTTTCCATAATAGCAGTGCAATATTGAGAGTACTTGAAATAATAAATACTCTTTCTGAATCGGTTATAAATGGCTATTTTTTCTCGCTAAACAATTTTTGCTACGAACATATTTTTGAACTTTTGGTTGCTATTAACTGTTTTAACTATTGGGGCTCAAAATTTAAATTCTTCCAGAAGAAATTATTAAATTACGAAAGAGGATAAAAAGAAAGGGCATCATGGTACGTATTCACTTTCATCCTAGTTAAACTATGTACAAAAGCCATTAAAATTTTACTGATTAAAGTAAACTAATAAAGTTATAAAAGAATTATTGTCCATAATACCTTGCGATGACGTTGTGGTTAAAGCTACTCATCTCGATCGAAGGGTGGCAGGTTCTATCCCGCGTGTCGCAAGGAATTATTTCCTGTTTGAAATCTTCTATAATTTTTGGTTTATTTTATGTCCTGATATCGATCTTTATTATCATTTGAAGAAAATTGTTTACTTAATACATGTTTGTTTTCAATACAATATCAAGGTTTTGCCCTAAACGTGAGGAGAGTTACGAAGTAAGACATAAGACGTTATTTTTGAAAGCCCAAGTGCTACCCTAATTAAGAAATTAACTTGTATATTTAATGAACATGTAATAAATTTCAGTTCGTAATATTCAGAACTTACTAAGCGAAAAAGAGGGGTATATAACCAAAATTTACATGAGTTGGGGAAGGAGCTACTTTTTGTCACACCATGGGTTCGGGGAGATACAGTTTTTTTTGCAAATGGTAGTGATTATTTATCGTACTAGCCAAATGGTTAGCACGCTGGACTTGTGTCAGTTAGGGCAGGTGTTGAAGTCCTGGTGTTGCTAATTAATAGGTTTAAAACAGGGGTCAACGATGTGACTGTGTAAGCTCAGCCGGACTCGATCCAGCTCCAAAGGGGCACTCGGAGAAATCTGGAGGAAAAGCATGGGAATTGTCAGATGATTTACCTGAAACCTCGTATTAAACTCCCGGCCGAAGGCAGTGAATCAAGAGATAAGCACCTGCAAAATGCGGACAATTGGTCAGCATGCCAAAACATTTTTTTAGCGATTATTTGGCTGGTAAATTGCCAGCCCCCCAAAAAAGTATTTCAGGCCCCATTTATATATGATAGCTTTCTCATAAGAAAATCCTTAAAAAGAGGTGATTGAATAGTAATTAATTTCAGTTCTTATTTTTCAGAATTTACATAGCGGAATAAAGGTGCATATATCAAAAATCTACACGCCTTAGACTTAGCGAAGAATTTTGGGTGACTTGTTGCCTTACCCTGTGTTCACGGGGATGCAATTCTCTCATATGACAATGTTTTTTTTTTTTTTTTACCAGAGATTCAGTAATTGCGCTTGTCTATGAAATGAAATGGATACAATTTCGAAAATTATCGTCAAAGTTCATGAGTATCCGAAACTAGAGAAACTCTACTAAAAGATGCACACACCGGAACAAGGTGTTTTAGGAGGATGACGAGGAGATAGAATAGAAGAATGATTTTTAATTTTGTATCTTCCATATCCAGTTGGGTCGTGAAATTTATTAAAAATTAATTTATTTCGTTTATTTTTTTATTATTATTATTTATCATTTTGTCTTTTTTTGGGGGGGGGGTCACGATGGCTGATAGTAATTGTGTATGTAGGGTTTTGTTAAGGGTGATGTCTACCCATACAAGTGTTATAAATTTCGGATTTTGTTGTTAATGTGTTTTTTTTTTTTTAATAAAACCCTTTTTCTCTCTAAAAAAATATTCGTGACTGAGACACAGCGTAGGGAGGGTCGAATTTAAGGTGGCTATTGGGGAAAATATTTCCGGCTTCTTAGTTTAAGGGTTTTGTACTATGTGTTTCCTAGGGACAGTGAAACGAATTCGTCTCTACAATCGTTTATAGCCTTATTTTTTTATAGGGAGCGGGGAATATAGGACTTTACCTTCTTTAAAAATTACCAACTGGGCTCTTTTTTATGGATTTGATTTTAAAGGAACCGTTCCCGGAAAAATAAAGGGGGCAAAAGTAAACAGACACATTCGAAATAAGCGCGAGCAAAGGAGGCATAAAACTTTAAAGAATGACAAGGGAACAGCTAGGAGGTTAAATAAGGAGCTTTAGGAGAGAAATAAAACCATAAGCCGTGTGGATAATATTTTTATCATGGATATCCTACTTTAAAGTAGAGGAGATTGTTCCACCCGGTAGTTTCAAGGCAACACCGGAAATTTTGAAAGGGATGAGATAAAGAAAGAGAAGTGGTAATTTCAAGAAACTTATTGGCATTACAATGGAATTTGACGAGCTGACCCTCATATCGAAGTCCGACGCATCACCGGCAATGTTGTTGGAGATACTCATAGGGCTGCTCATCAAGCTTGCTTGAAAAGCATGTTTCCATGCCTGCTAACTCATTAACGAATTTTCATCCGTCAAGAAAGTTTTTCGAGAGGCTGACAATCATAACTGGAAAAAGGAGGGGATGGGATATGCCATCTGGATAATTGGAAAGATGAACGCTACTAAAAGTAGCGAGATGAAATAGAAAGACATTATGTGCTACAATGTTGTGATATTGAACAAATCTGCAATATATTACGAACAGCTTAGGGTATAACTGGGGATGGCATAACTGGAAGAAGGAGAGCCCCTTGGGATACGCTATTGTGGACAGAGAAGGGAATGCAATAAGGATTCAGATATTTGACTACTTGCGATTTGTTTTTTAAGAAGTGTGTAAAATGTGTTGGAGTATGTTTACTGAAAAGCAGAAACTACTTAGTGTTGCTCGAGAATTTGTATAACGGTTTAGTATACGCTAAAAACGGTCCTAAAACTACGTATTTGTTACGAATTTGTATACGGTCCTAAAAACGTTACATTTTTGTTACGTTTTTGAATTTATGTTACAATTATGTTACGCTTTTAAATAATGAACAAGTTTCACATTTGCTGAGTAATGTATTTTTCCCCCCTTGAAAAAAAACCGCTGTTTCCATTTTAATTACACTGACATGAGTATCGACATTCTTTCACACGCGGTCATTTGGTCTTATCACACAATCACTCGGCTATTCGAATGAGAAAATACCCACTTCGCATACTAAGTTAAGAACATTCTCTCTCATATCATGATGATGACTGCCAACATCCACTCATATCATATCATGATGAGCATAAGATTATCATTTGCTTAATGACAAGTGACAAAATTCAGTTAGTCACCAACTTTCATCAGTTGGGTTTGAACTTGAATCTTGTTCTGTAAGCAGTCATACTGAAATTATATTGAGAAGTAACAAACTGAAGCCAGGAAGGAAAATTTTTAATAGAAACAGGTAAATAATAATAGAAGCTATTTCCTTTATAATTTCTTTTTAAATATGTGATTATATATGTATTATTTTTTGGGTAACAACCTCACCCCCCCCCCCCAAGGCCGTACCCAGGTTTTTTTTGGAGGGGGTTTTACTCAAAGATTTTTTTCGGGAAGGAGGGGGGTTTGAACAAAAAAGTGCATACAAAATTTGTTTGTATCCATTTTTGTTACGTTTTCACGAGTCAAACAAACATTTCGGAGGGGCGGGGGGTCAAACCATCCCCTCCACCCTCTGGGTACGGCCTTGCCTCCCCCCTTCTGATTGGTTGGAGATAATATCTGGTTATATACAAAATTTGGTCTTTTTATATGGGATTATGAACAAATGATATTAACAAAATATATGAAACTGTAAAAATGAGCCATTTTTTGGTTATAATCAAGGCTATATATCCAAGCATTGAGGAGGGGGGTGGGTTAGTTGAGCCGGAATTTTCGATTTCATACTAGACTTTTTCCAAGTATCATGGTCACTTTTTTGACACTATACCCTCCTCCCATTCTGAGGTCCCATATATAACTGTATAAATATAATTCATCGTCGTGTCGAATCTTGTGATGGCATTCTTTCTTGTAATTAAATAAAAAAAACAAGTTTTTTTTAACTGAAAGCAAGGAGCGACATTAAAACTTAAACCGAACAGAAATTATTTCGTATATGAAAGGGGCTGTCCCCTCCTCAACGCCTCGCTCTTTGCGCTAAACTTTGACTCTTTCTCGCATCTCTATTTTTTAAAACAATATAAAACTTTACAAAATTTTACTCGAACGACAGGCATTGATGCTAGTAAGCAATCGTTTCCCCCAGAAAAGCTTAGAAATTATCTCCTTTTTTCATGTTTCCATCGAGCAAAATTAAGAAATAAAAATGATCTTTCCTGAATTTCAAAATGTACTTCATATCTTCATTAAAAGAAAAACGAAAAACTCGGTAGCATTTTCGGGTTTTCATTGAACAAAATCGAAAAAAACAAAACTGACGTCACAGTCAACCTGACGTCATTAGGGCCGTTTTTTCAATCATCAAATTGCTAAGATCTTACATCTTTTGTCAGAAAACGCTTAAAAGTGAAATCTTTGAACTAAGATCTTACACCTTAGGGCGTTTTTGTACAAAAGTCTTTCATCGTTCTGCTCTGATCAGAGGTCTGAGAACAATGATGAGTATATCATCAAAGTTCTCTCTTCATTGTTCTATATGGCAGAAAGAGGGCGTCTTTCATGCTTTTTGCTAACATCAGTGAGCTGTAAGTTCTTAGAACAAAGATGAGTTGAAAAAACGATAATCTTTGCAGAAAAATGAAAGATCTTAGATGTAAGATCTTAGTGCTAAAAAATGGCCCTATTATTGAAGGGGTTCGGGCACTCTAAAATTTCTGTAAATTTGTTTCCATAATAGAAGTAGAAGTGACCCTGTAGCCCCCACGCGACACCCCTGCTGCCACCTACAACTTTTTTTAACACCATATATTGGCATAGAACCACGTGGTTTATGGTTTTTTGTCAATGAGAATGAAAAAACAGGAATTTTGTCACATTTATGTATGTTTTCTTGGATGGTTATGTGTGTTGGTCGATTTATTTGATGTTTTTCATGGATGTTTAATGATTTTTGTCAGTGAGAATTTGAAAAACAGGGACTTTGTCACATTTATGGATGTCAACAGCAATTAATGTCTGTTATATGGTTTTCTCAGTGAAAATGAAAAACAGGAATTTTCTCGCTTGGGTTTATATAATCACTAGGGGAGATTATTGATTCACGAAGGGGGGACTTAAGAAACAAACATGGTTTCTCTGTTGTTTGGCTAGCCTAACCTGAGAAATTGATTTACATAATCGCAAGGGAAATTATTGATTCACGAAGGGGGGAATTAAGAAACATTATGGTTTCTTAAATCTTTAGGCCTGAGGGATTTATTTATTATTGTTGTTTTGGACAAGTGCATGCTAGGGGTGAATGTCAAGGTGTCCTGGAATAGGAAACCGGAAGTACATGCATCCTTCTCAGCCAATCAGCGAATCGGATACATCCTCCTTCTCAGCCAATCAGAGGGCTGGTTACATATGATTTCCCCGTTACATAACAATTCACCCTTGAGATTTCGTATATAACGGGCATGCAATGTGATTAAATTATCAGAAAGTTCCAGAACACAATGGATAGAACACATGAAATTATTGATGAACTTGAAGCCTTGGCAGCCACAATTAGCAATGTGAGTACATTTTAATTTTTTATTTTCAAAATAAAATTGTTTTCCGTGGTTACCCTCTACTATATTCGGGTAAACCCCCCCCCCCATACAAGACAAACATCACATTACAATCTTTATACTCACTAGGAAAACGTAAATATACTCTTTTACCCTCAAAACCTAACCCCCTCCCCCATTGTTTTACAACCAAAATTCTAGCAAAACGAAATAATTTTCTTTCGAAAAATTATATCCTTTCTCTATTGTGATTTAAATTGTCTACTGACTTCTGTCACTGTTGTTATTAACCCGCTCTGGTTTTGACACAAAGCTCCAGCGCGAAGCCTATAATTAGCTCTGACCCTTTTTTAAAGCATTGATCCTGCTCGTTAGCAGTTTAGTTTACATAGATTTCACAGATTCAAAAGGACGAGACTAAAAACATGTTTTTATTTATTGGATAACTGAATAAGAACCATAGCTCAGATCACTGCTTCGATGTTTGACTAAATATTCACATTTTCAACGTTTAGTATTAGTGGGGATTTTCTTCAAACAAACTAGGCCGACTTGTGAACGGCTCAGTGAGCCTGAATTCACACATTCAACCGGAGGCGAGCTCGGGCGGGGGGGGGAGGGGGAATTGTTCCATGTCTTCTCAGGGATATATTCCGTGGGGCTATTTTCTGGGGGCTGTTTTTCTGGGGGTGTGATAAATACCAGCTATCGAAAAAGGATATGGAAAGATAAAAAATACCGTTAATACTTTAAATGCATCAAACAAGGCATGCTCAATGCAGATTAAAACCAGAAAAGAACAGAAACGCCTAAAAATAAGAAATTAGGATGCAAAAGGATGCAATTAGTATATTTCACGAAATTTTTTTACGTTGTGCTTTCTTAGTGATAAATGCTTTGTCTAAACAAAATTACATTGATGAGGGTACTAACTTTCTTTCTGTAAAAAAGGGGCAAATTATTTCAATACTAACTTTTTCTCTTCTTTTTAAGGCCAATTGTGAAGAATGCCAATCACTTCAACTCACCAAGAAAGTGAAGGTTAATAATGCAGGCCAAGCGAAGGCTAGTGTCCGGCAATATGGTAGCTGGTCGAAGCCTCCAAAACAAGTGGTGCCTACCCAAGCCGTATTAGAATGTAACATCGCTTGCCCATCCGCTCTCCATGGACCTATAATAGCTGCCCCATCATCGATAGGTCAGGAAGTTACCCTCCAACATGCACTACCTGGACCTTCGGGCACACAAGCCCAGACGGATTTTGCAAATGTAAGCATTTTTTTCCAACCTTTCATATAGAAATATCTATCAATTTCATCCAGCTTTTATAGACCTTTTCTACATGCAAAATTTTCGAACACTGCGTAAAAGTATATCTCAGCAGGAATATTGAAAGATTTTTTCTCCTCAAAGGAAATATAATGTTCTCCCTTTTGAATCATGTCAAGTGCATGCATTCGACCTTTTGCTAAATTAGATTAGTGAAGACAAAAAAGACACTATATTCAGGTCATTGTAGGGTTTGGTAATTTCTATTGCGATATAAACGAAAGGTTCGCATTGCCTCTACAAATATTAAAAAAAAAACTATATATCTGAATGTGTGTTGTATTATGAAAGGAGATGGCTATCAATTTAAAATCATTTTTTTTTTCAAAAGCAGATAAAGAGTATTAATATGAAATTTTATTTGGAGGAATTGTTTGAACAAAACCAAAACCTACTATGTCATGTTTTAGATTGTAAATATCTTATATTCTGGGGGGGCCAGCGCGGAGGCCTGGAAGGGTCCGGGACGCCCTGGGGGACGCGCCCCGGGGCAGGACCGTGCTGCCCGGCGCTAGGGGGGGGGATTAAGCGTGGACATTGGGGAGGGGTGGAGTTGTTTGAAAAAAATAAAATTTTCAATTCTATGTAAAGCGTCGTTTTATATTTTAAAAATAAAATAATAAGTTTAATAATTAAAAATTAAGAATATCGATAGTTGAGGGGAACAGTGAATTAACCAAATGCTACTATGTTCATACTGCTACTATTACTGACAATAATACTACCTAGTACGTTTTAAAAAATATATAAATAGTACACAAAATTTTGAATAGTAAGGGGGGGATTGGAACACTTTGAAAATCATCTATTTTTCATTTATAGGTTGTCCGGGGCCCGTGCTCGTCATTCCCCTACTGCACGTCAAGTGGAGAAAAAGAGGACATGTAACTTGAGATTTACGATAAAGAGGCATCTGCTATCAAATAATTGCATGGTAATTCCATCCAAATAGCCTTTAACATGGATGACGATTTAAGTGATTTTTTTTAAATGTTGATAGTAGCACAGTTGAGCAGGGTAATGTAGATAATTCAGATTCAGACTTAGTATTGCTAAGCCCAAATACTATGCAGCTTTTGGATGATTTTGTCGGTGGTTTGAGGGGAACCCCGTCACCACAATTTAAAGTGAAATGGTTACCTAATAACGCTAAGCCCGGGCAGTCCCATCCCCATATGAGTGCCACCCGGGGGTTAGTTTTAAATATCCAAGAGGGGGAGGGGGGTACAACTTTCCGCGAATTTCAGCTTTCCAACATAATTTTAAATAATATAGTTGTTTTCACTGCGACGTTTGGTGATCCTTTTAATACACTAATGGCGGGGAAATTTGTTTATGACCCTGTAAAAATTGTGCATGCATATGTAGACAAAATTCGTGCACTTCTGGAGAATCAAAGTCAATTGTGGGGAGGTAGGGGTTCAATTAAGGCCTCCATTGTTCTAAAAGTGTTCTATTTGAATGAGGGAAAAAGCGAGGTTTATTATCATTTTGTACATTCCGAGATGTGTTTGGTTTATCAAAATTTATAAAATTTTGAGGGAGCTTTCATGGATTGGGTAGATCAAATTATAACACATCTCGAGAACTTTAATGAAAATGGAAGTGGCTCTTTAGTTCTTTTTGTTAAAAATTTAAGTGTTAATATATGTAAATTTAAGAAAGATTTTATTTTAAGAGGGGGGCAGGGTCTGAAAGGGATACAGTTTTAAAATATAATCCAGATCTAGTAGGTTGTCGTGGTGTCCAGAAGATTTGTTTTGAAAAAGATCAAAAGTGTTTCCGATATGCTTTTCTCATATCAGCCTTTCAGCCTCTAGCAGATGACGCTACCAAGAAGAATTTAGATCACTGGGCTGTACATGGGAAGGAAGGGTCCGTTTTCCCAGTTGTAGATTTTTCTTGCCTAGAAGGAAAATACCCAGGAACGCTTCGATCTATTGACATTTTTGTAAGGGCTAATGTCCATTTAAATATCGACGTTACTGTGGTAAATTACAAAACAGAATTTGGAGATGGAACTCGCTCTAAAAAGATGGGGGTGGTTTTCCCAGTAAGGGGTCCGTCAGTTGATTTGGTTAAACACTGGGTTTGGTTGCTTTACACGCCACCTAGTCAACCGAATACAATCGGTCATTTTAACCCTATCACTGACATTAGTAGAGTTCTGGGGGAGGGTAAGAAAAGGGGGACTCGTTTCTACTGTCCAACATGTCTCTCTAGATTTTGGACTGAAATAAAGTTGCGAAATCATATGAGACATTGTATATGGCATGGCTACCAGACAGTGGAAACGGTATCAGGGGATAGGGCCACTCTACGTTTCAAAAATTTCCAAAACACCCTCCTCCAATGCAGCAAAATATCTTTGGACTGTGAAGCTAAGCTGGTGGAGGTGAATGATCCCCAATATCCAAACCGAGTCAAAGAATATCAGTCCATTTCAGTGTCCTACGCCCATGCGCAAAGAAACAATTCTAACACCATGCGGTTGTTAGAAATAGTTGAAACATTGGATGAGGGGGAGTGCATGGTCAAGGCATTGACTAAACTGATTGGCAGGGCTAATGGTGCTATTTCTCGTTTGAGAAATACCCATTATCCAATGGTGTTGTCTGCAGACGATCGTATCGCGATTAAAAATCAAAAAATATGTTGGGTATGTAAGGGAGAGTTTGTAGAGGTGGATAAGGGGACTAAAGGGAAACGTGGGGGGGGGGGGGGAAAGTCAGAGATCATGACCATTTGTGGCAGGAAATATCCTCGGGGGGTAGTAATTTTAGAGGGGTTGCGCATCAATCGTGTAATTTAAATGTTAGCCAGCAGTTTTTTTTATCCCTGTTTTTATTCATAATTCCAATTATGACTTAAAATTTATTTTACCAGCACTGGCACGTATGCATAGGGAGGGAGGGGGAGTAGATTGTCCATGGGTAAATAGTTCTTTTATCTACAACATAATTCCCAAATCAGCTCAGAAGTTATTGCTTCTCGAACTGAAATGGCAGGTAGTGGATAATGGGCATACGTGTTGTAATAAAATAATTTTTTTTGATTCATTTAGTTTTTTCCCAAAGGAATTTAGTAATTTTATTCAAGTGAAAAAAAGCGACAATTTTGATATCTTTCCCTTGCTTAAACAGCACTTTCCAGACAGTGAAATGTATGACCTGTTGACCTGCAAAGGTATATATGCGTACGATTATTACTGTTCTGGCGCAAGCTTAAGTGAGGAGAAACTACCTCCAATTGAAGCTTTTTACAATTCACTCACCAACAGTGAAAACACAGCCGAGGAGTATGAGTTTGCCAAGACGGTGTGGTCCAAGGGGGATTGTAAAAATGGGTGGGATTATTGTAGACTGTACTTGGCCAGTGACGTTCTAACTCTGTTGGGTATAGTCTGTAAGAACACAGACCAGATCTATTCAGAGTTCGGGTTAGATCTAGGCTACTATGGTCCTACAGCACATTTGTTAATGTATTTAATTTAAAAAATTAGCAGGGAGGCAATAAGTCTAATCACTGATTAAGATAAACATAAGTTTGTGCAGCGTTTAATTCGGGGAGGGTACGTTTTTCTTGGGGATTGTATTTTGTCGACCGATCCGAGTGGACCAAGCACCGGTGCAAAGTCAAATGCAGTGTTCTTGGACATGAACTCATTGTACCCCTCGGCAATGTCACACTACTCTTTGCCTTGTGGGAACTATCAATGGCTTGAGAATCCTTGTGAGTTCCCCGACATTACCATCGTTGAGGACAACGGGCCAAAAGGATGGTTCTTTGAAGTTGATGGTCACATTCCGCTGGCGCTTCACGACTCAGTCAAAGATTTTGTCTGTCCCTGTATCAATCGGCCCGTGAGCAGGGACTCTCTGAGCCCCTACAATCATTTATTGGTTGAGGATATGGGGATGCATTGGACTCCCTCCAAACAAAAAATGATTGCTGATTTGGACCCTAAGGAGAATATCGTTGTTCACCATGTGCTTTTGCACTGGATGGTGAGAAACGGTTTCAAGATCACCAAAATACACAGGGTCCTGCAGTTCAATCAGCGACCCTACTTGAAAACGTTTATTGACACCTTTGTCGATAAACGCTCTAAGACAAACTCAATGGTGGAGAAGGACATGTATAACCTACATCCAGAATTGGGTAAAAGTTGTGAAAGTGGCCACATTGTATCTTGTGGTGACGTCGTGACTGATCCTCTAGAGGTTGCACAAAGTATTGCTGATCCCAATTGTACATCATTCATGAGTATAGAAATCGACCTGGTTCTTCTACACAGGCAAAAGTAAAATGTGGTTCTGAACAAGAATATCGCAGGAGGTAGTTCAGTACTAGAAATTTCCAAAAAGCTCATGTTGTCGTTCTTTTACAATGTGTGCAAGGTGCAATGGCCACGGGAGGGGGAGGTTCAAGTTTACTACGGGGATAAAGATTTTCTGCTGTTAAAGGTAAATGGGACTGAATTGGATTTATTGGGTGATTTGCAAAAGGGGGAACATATCAGTTCGTGGATGGATTTCACGAACTGGAATCAATTTCTCTACCCCGAGCTGGTAAAACGTCAAGCCCCCAACCAGCTATTAATGTTAAAATCGGAGATGGGGAGCGATTTGATATCTAGGTGGGTTTTCTCGGATCCCGAATTTTATTGCACTGAAACTCATTGTTGGGATGAAAAACAGGTGTGTACAAGGGTGCCTACTTATTTTGTAAAGAGCAATTTTAACATGAGCGTGTACAGAGACTGTGTAGAAAGTAGCCTAGTGCCGAGAGCACAAGTGCTTGCAATTCGCTCTCTACAGTATAGAAATTATACTGTGAGAGTGGAAAAGACTGCAATGTCATGTATATCCGACAAGGTCTATGTGCTCGAGAATGGTTTGACTGTCCTACCCCACGGCCACTACCGTATTTCAGACCGAGTTGAATGCATTGACTATCGCAATCAACTTAGTCTGGATAAATTAACCTAACGAACTAACCATCACCACCACTCAACCTTTCATAAATTAACCTAACCAACTAATCTAGCCCAAGCACTAACCAGGTAATCTAACCCATCCACTAACCTGTAGCAGTCGCAGTGACGACAACTATTCTTTTTCCATCGCGGTTCCCGGGGGGGGGGGGAGTCCCTTCCCGCGGTCGCCCAGGGGGGGGGGTCCCACCCGCAGCCGGCCGGCCTTCGGCCCCGCGGTCACCGTAATGTGTTCAACTGTGCTAGCAATTTCCAAGTGTGTTTTCTGTTTTGTCGTTGTTGTATATAAAAGTGTTTTTTTTTTGTTTTTTTTGTCCATAAAATTGTTTAATTTTACAATAAGTGCTTTAAAATATTTTGTAAAGAAAATTTTTTTACAGAAAACGGTTTTTAAAAAGGAAAAAAATTTCTTATTATGGACAAAAATGTTTTTTTTTATTGTGGTGTTATCATTGCCGCCGAGAAGTTCATGTTTAACAAATAGAGTTTTCATTTTGACCATCGGAGAAATTTTGTTAACTTCCCATGTTGATCAGGCGTTATTTTTATTATTGTGCAGTTAACGTTGTCTTCTAATATTTGTTTTCGTACGACGTCGAAATGATTACAGTCACTAAATATTGTTTTTTTTTGTTGTTCTTGAATCTCTTTATACATGGGGGAAATTACTACTTATTAAAAGAACACATATGATTTAAAGTTATTTGTAGACGAACTGTTGTCCCCAACAGCATGTATCAATTTAAAACACCCTTCAGATCGTTTCTGTGTGGTCCCTCAATGTCGGGGAAAACAACACTTTTAGCTAAAAAATAATTCAAAATTGCGATAAAATGTTTTTGAAGAAGCCGAAAAAAAATCTACTATTGCTATAGTATTTGGCAGGAGTCCTATGATAAAATAAAATGTATTGACACAACCATACCAATACAATTCATACGGGGACTTGATGTTTTCAATAGTATTGAATCGAACTCGTGGCTGATTATTGATGATTTGGCTGAATCCATTGAACAGTTCTCACCGGAAATGCTACAACTGTTCACTGTTCGCTCCCACCATGAAAACATTTCCGTTACTCTGGTTCTACACAATCTGTTTCATCAGAGCAAATGTATGCAAACCCTTGCATTGAATTGGACAATTTATATTATGTATCAATTCATATATTGTTCGATCTCACTAGTCACTCTGAATAAACATATTGGTCATAGTACTCAATACTTTAGGGTATCCGCATTCCGACAAGAGAATTGCACGCCCTATGGTTACCCTTTATTGAAATTCACTCAGAGCCCACCCTGTTATATTTCTCCTACCGATGACAATTTCGACTCTGACGTAACAGTTCATCTAACGCTGCCTACTCGAAAGGGGTATTAGTAACCATTATGATACTGAAAAAATTACATGAACAACGGCATCTGTTTTCCGTTTTAAGCACTTCAAAACCACTGCTTAGGAAGGCTATGCTCAAACATGGGGTTGACAATGATTTCAATAATCTAATATTTGAACTTTGTTTAAATTTAACTGAGGGAAATGTTCAACTGCCATAAGGTTTTAGACAACATACAACGCAACATCGTGCCAGTGTCGGCGCCGGGGATTTTAAAAAAAAGGTTAAAAATATAAAAAGTACACGGCTCCTTCAAGAAGGCGGTAGCTTTTTCACACTTTTACTGCCGATACTTGCAGGACTTGTAAACAGTTTTCTCTAGTGATAAAATGGCAGAACCCTATAAATTGACACCATTTGAACTTGTCCTCTCGCCCGTCAAACATTCTGAAGACAATATAAGCAAATTCATTGGCGATGAGAATATTGCTGATGACAAAAAACTGCTTTTACTTCAAGATGCATTGCAACGTGTGGACAAACATAAACCATATCGTGAAAGACCTGCCACCGCCGCCAATGATCCTCCTAAACAGGAAACATCTCCTCAAGATTCTGCAGCACTGCAATCAAAGGAGAAGGAATTGAATTCGATTGTATTGAAAATTGGAAACCTATTGCCACTCACCTATCGAGAACAGAGTAAAAGAGTATTATCTTATCTCATGTTGGAAACTGACGATCAAGTTCAAGTCGAGAGCACAGGGAAACGAATTATAATTCAGGGAAAAAGTTATAATCTAGTTGATTTAATTTTTGATATGGTGACGAATCGTAAAGGACTCATATCCTTTGATGATAATCTATACACCTTTCTGTGTGTATCAAACTTTCCCAAAAGTCTTATTGGCAATAAGCAAATTCTAAAGAAACTAAGAGAATATAGTCCTCCTCCTCCAACACCATTCAAAAAAGAAGAAGATTCAATATTTGAAAATACTAGCAGCACCGCTGATTTTACAAGACCTGTGGCTGCTAGTCAAAAGTGAAGACGAATTGATTCACGCTCCAGTGTGCAAAAGGGCAGTGGACCTTACAATACATGTTTTCGTTCGAAATAGATGAAGTTCTGAAAGGTTTTTATAAAAATGCTAGTAAGTTGGGACGTGTATGGTCCCCTAAAAAGCTTTTAAACGTCTCCGGCACCACATTGACAAGAGCAAAAGAGTATATAGAAAATGAGCCGAGTTACACACTACATCGAAATCACAGGCTTCGCAGTAACCAATATCGACAAACTAAAGCCTTTTTCCCTCTGCATATAATGCAAATGGATCTTTTAACTTTAGACGCACTTCAACAACGTCACAATGCGCCCTACAAATATATTCTGATGGCAATCAGTGTCTTTAGTCGATATGCCTATGCCATTCCACTGCGGTCAAAGAGAGGTGTTGAAGTTCCTCGGGCCATTGAAAGTATTCTTGAACAGGATTCATATAGAAAAAGTCAATCGGATCGTGGCAGTGAATTTGGTAATCCCCATGTGCAAAAGGTTCTTTTGATATATAATACAATACTTTATCATAGTCACAACCTGATAAAGGCTCCATTGGCTGAACGATTATTAAGAACAATTCGTCTATTAATTTCAAGATATTGTACCCTGAAAAATACACCGGCTTTTATTCATGATTTAGATAAAATCATGCAGATATATAATCAACGACCCCATCGATCTCTGTCCAACTCAAGCCCTCGGGATGTTCACTACAATGAAAATACATTTGATGCTTTTCTAAAGCAATACTCCAATGGTGAAAAAGAGAAAAAAAAGAAGAAATTCAATGTTGGTGATACTATTCGAATTAATAGAACCAACAATATTTTTGAAAAAGGAAATTATTTATGGAGCACTGAACTTTTTAAAGTATCGAAAATTCTAGACACCGAACCCACGACATATCGATTGCAAGACACTAAGGATGACGAGATTGTTGGCGGTTTTTATGAATATAAACTGCAAAAAGTTAGAAACGGTAGTGAAAGGTATCAAATTGAAAAGATATTAAAGAGTTGTATACACCATGACAAGAGACTGTTGCTGGTTGACTGGCTATGTTACAACTCAGATTTTGATTCTTGGGTCAGTGCTGAAGACATTAACAATGCCTAATGATTTCTATGTGACTTTCATGTCCAATGTTTCTGATCCTCTCTACAATGACTTGAATAGAACAAGTGATTTTTGGACGAAACTCTCCCCCACCATCAAATTCAACAACGGAAAGTATGAAGTGGCTCTTGTCGACTGTATTCTCAAAAATACCTATGACATCCTGAGAAAGGATCGTAAATATGAAATAAAAATTAGACCCTATGATTGGCCGCGGCCACCAACAGGTGATCAAGAACAAATTCAAAAAATCAATTGGATGGATTATCCATATATTGAATTACCCTACGAGGAACTCACTTGTATGAACGATTTATGTCGTTCTATTAATAAAAAAAGTTCCACTCGGAAAAAAGGAGCTTTTCATTTCAACTATTCAAAGGAGGAGGGTAAGATATACATTAGTTCACCTATTGCCAGTGAAAAGGTTATTCTCAATGATAACCTAAAGGATGTTCTTGGTTTTAAGCTCAATATAGTCAATGGTAAAAGTGCCGGAAACACTAATATCATTTTCGCTGACTATCCGCCTGCCTTCACCACAGATACCTGTATCTTTCTCTATGCTTCATTTGTGGAAATATCTAGGGTTGGTAATTCAAATGTTCCCCTCCTACGAATTCTTTAACGAAAAACCAGTCAAGAACATATTCACCACTACAATATAAAGCATCTTCAGTATATTCCCGTAAACACTTGCTATTTGGAACTATGTCAGTTAACACTAAGAACCGAATTGGGCGATCCCATAGCAATTTCAAAGGGTTTGTCTGTGATTAAATGCCATTTTCGTCACATCGTTAAACAGCAAGATGCCTAATAAAAAGTGGTATTCACTTGTCCCGATATTGACTGCTATGCTAATACTCTTGGGCCGAGACAACAGGGCAATGGAATGGACTACTACAAAGGTCGTTCGTCAATGTCTGGCTACGGTCTTGGCAGTTGGTTTGCTAAGCTGTTTCGCTCTTCACGACCACTGGCTAGAAAATATCTTGTACCAGCTGCAAAAGATTTTGCTTCCGCTACACTATACAATTAGGGCTCTGGCAAGGATTTTAAAAAAAGTGCTACGGAAATTCTTAGGTCCAGTGCGCGAACCCTTGGCGAGAGATTAAAACAAAATGGTAAAGGCTTAAAAAGGTTCAAGAAACAATGCATCCCTCATCAGTCTCCACTCAGGTCGGAAACGAAAGACATCATCCCTCTTGTCAAAGAAAAGAAGGAAAAAGCCGACACGTGCTGTAAACAGAAGTCCCAGGAAGAACAGAATCGTCAGATCGAAACTAGATTTCTTCTCCTAAAATGTCCTACCTACCGCATAAGGATTCTCAACCTTCAATCACCGCCTCATTGAATCTATTCAATGCTGAAAATGTTGATGTGAGTGTCAAGCATGGATACTATGAACAATTTTATCCACAACAACCCCTCTCCGATAATATCCACTTTCAAATTTATTCCAATGAAGACTACTTTATGGACATGTCTTCAACATTTATAGATTTGCAAATGAAAGTCCGGAAATCCGCTAGTTCAAAGCCGATTCGGGCCAAGGGGACATCCTACGGAAATTGTTTATTACATAATTTATGTCGTGAAATCAGCGTGTAAATAAATGGCAAGCTGGTGAGCAAAGGCAACAATATCTCAAACTATACAATCTCTATGCAATTCATGGTGATGACGCCCAAGTCATAAAAGGAATTGAGAGGCGCCTCCAATGGATATGAATATATTACTGATACTGATAGTACAGAAGCACTTAAAAATGCTACAACTAGTGAATTACATCCAGTTGGAAAAATATATCTTGAAACATTTAATATACCCGAATGGTTACCGCCAAGTGTTAAAGTGGATATAAAACTAACACATTTACCATCCAATTATAATTTGAGAAAAGAAATTACTGTCAATCCTGATACAAGTCTCTCCCTCACTTCAGCAATACTACATGTACGCAAACAGCAGGTCATGAGTTCTGTTGCATTGGCCGTGGCAAATCTGAGAGCCAATGGTAACAATATTAAACTACTTGATCCTCCTACAATCACCAATCAACGTCATATAGCAATGGGCTCACGCACCTTCACCGATCCATCCTTTATCAAGGGTGAAATCCCGTCAAAACTTGCGTTGGCATTTGTAAAAAGCGCCAGTGCAATAGGATCATGGACTGAATGTCCACATAATTTCGAGATATTTGGACTTTCATCTCTTGTGTGCAAAGTAAACGGCATCCCACTCTACAATCTATCTTTTGATAAATCCTATAGAACATTGTACGAGTTGACCATGCAAAACCTAGATCATGACTCTCAACTATTTGAAAATGGTATAACCGAAGATATGTTTGCTAAAACACATGGTATCATTGTACTGGATTTTTCTGGTACACAGGATCTGAGTATAGTACGTACGGGGAGTGTGCGTTTAGAGTGTACATTTACCGACCCATTGGCTGAGAGTATTGCACTAATCTCACTAAATCAATATGAAACCTATAGGGAAATCACTCCCGACGGCAGTGTTCTACTAGACTTAGTGCCATGAACACCAGTCAAATAATAAATGTATTTAATATGGACCCCTACATGTCTCAGTACAAATCCTATTGTCTACCCCAGGACTTTCTTGAAAAAATTCAAAGTGTCAACAATACCCTGATTATAGTTAATAGCAGTCCGTCGACTGTGCTGACGGGTCATTGGCTGTACATCTTTCAAACAATGAAGATGATTGAATTTTTTGATCCACTTGGCCTACCCTATACATTCTACACGCCTCACATCAGCAACTATATTGAGAGCAGTGAGAAAACTATTATTCAAAATCGAAAGAGGGTGCAGGATCTAACGACTAAAAGCTTTGGCTTCCATGCACTACTATATTTTGTGTTCCGATGTCGTGGCTATACTTACAAGCTGTTTCTCCACATTTATGTTGACAATCCACGTCTGAATGACTTTCTAGTGGAAAATATCCTCTCAGACCTATATAGTATTGATTTCAGTGCCCTAAGAGTAAAGTGCTTAAAAAATATATGTGAATTTGTTTATTAATAAAATGCATATATATATATACAACAATGTCTTTAAATCTTCAATTTAGATTTCTTCATCTTCTATGTATAGGCAACTGTCGTGAACCACTAATGCCGATAAATCATTTGGATTCACTGTAAATTGATCTTGATTGACTGCAAAGTCAGGGTCACATTTTCTACAGTACAATATAACTTCACTTTTGTCATATCTATTTGTATAGTCAATTATACTATTTGCATTCATATTATGAAATTCATGAGTTTCAATCTGTCTGTTTGAAGCAATATCACATACAGTGTTTTCAACTGGTGAATAACACTCTTTAACTGCAAAGTAAAAATAACTTGGTTCATAGTTATAATAGGTAGTGACGTCACAACTATATCGTATAAACCAAATTGTCTTGTTAGCCCAACCGTTTAATCTTAGGCCCGATTCTACTTCCCCGAATAATTTAAACCCACGAAGATACCAATCTCGTAGAAATAAACTAAAATCACGTTTGGGATTCTTTAAAATCATAGCGGGGTAAGTATTCTCCCACTGATCACATTTATCATAGTAACAATTGGAGCGCAGGTGACCTCTCGGATGAGAGTCTAACTCCTCCTCAAGACATGAATTACATCCTTTAATTTGTACTTCATAGCTTCTATGTAATTTACATGGATTACATAATTTACACTTTCCACTATAGTCATCCATAATAGTACAATTCTCACATTGATTCCAACTGCCAAGAGTGAACATGCACAATGGACATATATAGAACATTTTTCGGTTTCCGATGTAAACTCACTCACTGCTAACATGAAACTGATCCTCTTCGTTCGATAAATTCCATGAGAGGAACATGATGGGAAAGGGGAGTAGCTATACGACATTACTTTTACCGATTGATGGGGGGGATCCATCTACATTGAATCTATTGACAATATTGTCAAAAGCAGATTCACACTATGATTCTGCTTTGTTTCAATTATTATATCGATAAATTGACTATAAGTATTTGAGTTAAATTTTAAAAGTTTCATACAATAGTCCAATGGGGGAGAATCACTCCTCATTATATTGTCAATTGTTCCCTGACATGAGAATATCCTGGGTTTAAGAGATAACTCGAGAAAATCATCATCCAAAATCAAATGTTTTTCCATAAACACTAGATTTGCTCTAATTCTCTCTTTCTCAAATTTATTCATTTTACAATCCTTTCACACCGACTGCTGACTCTAGACTGGCCCTGATTCGTTATCCCTAACTAGGAAAGAAAGAAAACATTTTTAATTTTGAAACAATTTTATTGAATAATTACAACAACAACAACATCAATAATATAGAGCATGTACAATCAGCGATACTGTCTATTGTCTTCAATATGTTTCACCAATCCACTTAAAGCACATTGAAGTCTATTCACATGTGCTATATCAACTTTAGCGGCGAAACATAATTGATCCTCCATTTTAAATTTGCTCAAGGATATCACATATCTTGCATATGCTGCATCCCATTCCAGACAAAGCCGTGAACCTTTTGTGATCTCAACCGCAATGTTGGGTGCTCTGGTACTATTATCATCAACTCCACTATCAACTTCTAAGAGTGTAAACATTCCACTCATCGTCATCAACACAAATATATAACCAAATGAGTAAAGTCAAACTGTTCTTCTTCTTCTCACTCCTTTGAATTCTATTCACATACTAATAAAACTCTAGCAAAAATCCTTTCTTTATATTCACTCCGCCGCTACTATGTATACAAGCACTCTGATTGGCTGAGAATGAAACATGTGATCTAACTGTTTAATTGAAACTCATAACATTTGTATTTAACAACAACATAAAATACTATTTCTTGATCATATATAAAACAGACATGAAAAACATCAAATAAATCGAACAACACACATAACCATCCATGAAAACAGACATAAATGTGAGAAAGTTCCTGTTTTTCAAATTCTCACTGACAAAAACCATAAAACATCCATAATTTGATGTTGACATCCGAGAAAAACATCAAATAAATAGACCAACACACATAACCATCCAAGAAAACAAACATAAATGTGACAAAATTACTGTTTTTTCAAGTGAGAAACTTCCTGTTTTTCATTCTCAGTGAGAAAACCATAAAACAGACATGAATTGCTGTTGACATTCTTAATTGTGACAAAGTCCCTGTTTTTAAAATTCTCATTGACAAAAACCATTAAACATCCATGAAAAACATCAAATAAATCGACCAACACACATAACCATCCAAGAAAACATACATAAATGTGACAAAATTCCTGTTTTTTCATTCTCATTGACAAAAAACCATAAACCACGTGGTTCTATGCCAATATATGGTGTTAAAAAAAATTGTAGGTGGCAGCAGGGGTGTCGCGTGGGGGCTTTAGGGTCACTTCTACTAATAGAGTGCAATATTGAGAGTACTTTAAATAATAGATACCCTTTCTGAATCGGTTATAAATGGCTATTTTTTCACACTAAACAATTTTTGCTACGAACATATTTTTGAACTTTTGGGTGCTATTAACTGTTTTAACTTTTGGGGCTCAAAATTTAAATTCCTCCAGAAGAAATTATTAAATTACGAAAGAGGATAAAAAAAGGGCATCATGTTACGTATTCACTTTCATCCTAGTTAAACTATGTACAAAAGCCATTAAAATTTTAATGATTAAAGTAAACTAATAAAGTTGTAAAAGAATTATTGTCCATAATACCTTGCTATGACGTTGTGGTTAAAGCTGCTCATCTCGATTGAAGGGTGGCAGGTTCTATCCCGCGTCTCGCAAGGAATTTTCACCTCTTTGAAATGTACTATAATTTTTGGTTTATTTTATGTCCTGATATCGATCTTTACTATCATTTGAAGAAAATTGTTTACTTAATACATGTTTGTTTTCAATACAATATCAAGGTTTTGCCCTAAACGCGAGGAGAGTTACGAAGTAAGACATAAGACGTTATTTTTGAAAGCCCAAGTGCTACCCTAATTAAGAAATTAACTTGTATATTTAATGAACATGTAATAAATTTCAGTTCGTAATATTCAGAACTTACTAAGCGAAAAAGAGGGGTATATAATCAAAATTTACATGAGTTGGGGAATGGGCTACCTTTTGTCACACCATGGGTTCGGGGAGATACAGTTTTTTTTTTGCAAATGGTAGTGATTATTTATCGTACTAGCCAAATGGTTAGCACGCCGGACTTGTGTCGGTTAGGGCAGGCTTTGAAGTCCTGGTGTTGCTAATTAATAGGTTTAAAACAGGGGTCAACGATGTGACTGTGTAAGCTCAGCCGGACTCGATCCAGCTCCAGAGGGGCACTCGGAGAAATCTGGAGGAAAAGCATGGGAATTGTCAGATGATTTACCCGAAACCTCGCATTAAACTCCCCGCCGAAGGCAGTGAATCAAGAGATAAGCACCTGCAAAATGCGGACAATTGGTCAGCATGCCAAAACATTTTTTTAGCGATTATTTGGCTGGTAAATTGCCAGCCCCCCAAAAAAGTATCTCAGGCCCCATTTATATATGATAGCCTTCTCATAAGAAAATCCTTAAAAAGAGGTGATTGAATAGTAATTAATTTCAGTTCTTAATTTTCAGAATTTACATAGCGGAATAAAGGTGAATATATCAAAAATCTACACGCCTTAGACTTAGCGAAGAATTTTGGGTGACTTGTTGCCTTACCCTGTGTTCACGGGGATGCAATTCTCTCATATGACAATGTTTTTTTTTTACCAGAGATTCAGTAATTGAACTTGTCTATGAAATGAAATGGATACAATTTCGAGAATTATCGTCAAAGTTCATGAGTATCCGATTCTGCTAAAAAATGGACACAATTCGATTAAGAATCGAAGTAGATTGCAAGAAATCATTCTATTTTGTACCCCAAAGCTAATATTGGCTATAAAATAAGCAGCTGGTACAGGAGCGCCAATTCAAGAGAACACGGCCGTATCCGGGGTGTTTGGGGGTTCGAGCCCCCCCCCCCCCCACACAAAAAAAATTTTTGTCCAATGACTTAAAAACTTAGAAAAATAAATATAAACAAATTTTGATGTGTTTCTTAAAGTTTTTTTTATACCCCCCCCCCTCTTCTGAAAAAAATGGATACGGCCCTGCACGAGAAAGCAAGGTTTTTTTCAGTTTTTTTTTTAATGGAGATACAAAAGAGCATTTTCAAGGTCTATGGAACCAATTGCCTCCTGTATCTCCCCATCCCCTTCAATTGCTGCCCCTGGCTGGTTGTGATAGCATGGGTTTTAGAAGAATTGGCTTTGGAGAATTAGGGCACACGATCGCATGTTTTTAAATTGACTCTTCCGAAAAAATCTAGTTTTAATAGCTAAGTTTCCAAAGCTTTTGATTTTTTGTTCTGTATAAAAGTGAAGCAACATATATCTTACATAAATTAGCTAGCATTAATTGGCCTAGTAGCTAATAGCCTATTAAGTAAATTTCTAAGCCAGCTTGGGGAAAGCTGGTCATGGGAGTTAAATCATGGGCTAGGCGTAAGAGCTTTTCAGGATTGAATTTATAGCCGAAATCTGGTTTTGGGAAAATACTCTCAAGCTTTCTTTTTTATCCTTATAAGGCTGTATATAGTGCAGCTGGACTTTTAATTAAATCATAGCACGCAACAATTGGAGGTGAATAATAATTCCGTGTGCAAGTTATCGGATTAAACTCTAATTTTCAAGTTAGATTTGTAGGAAGTGATGTTTTGCATAAAGAAATTTTTGAAATATAATGAAAATTAAATCAAACTTTGAAGAAGTCGTATGATTCCATATTTTGAGAGGCCGAATATTTTTCCCCTGCGTACACTCCTGCTGGGGTCTACGGGTTGAAAGTTACCGATAGTCGCATTCTGGAGCATTATGTTTTCTTTTAGTGCCACTTTTAAGAGCCATTCTCACTATGCCCAAATTGTGTTTGGACCAAATATAACTTTTCACTCCACAAGGATCCGCCATGCTACTTTTGGAATTCGTGCATCCTCTGTAGCAAAAAGTGAACTGTTCCAGAAATGTTTGTGTATGCTTCAATTTTAACAATTTTAATAGCCAGCTCTTCAATAATATAGGATAATTGTTACAAATAGGGTCCGTTGTATCCCCCCACCCCCGGAAAACGCCCCTGCAGATAATTTCCCCCGCGGTTAATTCCTCCCCTGAAAATCTCTCCGACGAAAGTTTCCCTGAAATATTCCCAAAAACGTTTTCTCCCCCAGAAAATTCTTCCCCGGCGAGTCCCCCTTGAATATTCCCCGCAAATATAAAATAATGTAGCCAAAGAGAAATTAATACAAATACAAAGAATGAAGAAAAGAGCATAATTGTACATCTTCTATTATAAAGGAAGGGCGATGGGTCTAAAAGAGCAGTCTAAAAGAGCACATTTCAATGCCCAAATTGTATGTATTTCCATGAGCCTTTATCTAAATTAACTAAAAAAAAGTTTTTTTTAACTGAAAGTAAGGAGCGACATTAAACCTTAAAACAAACAGAAATTATTCCGTATATGAAAGGGGCTGTCCCTCCTCAACGCCTTGCTCTGTACGCTGAAGTTTTTTATTGTTTAAAAAAATAGAGTTGTGAGAAAGCCAAACTTTAGCGTAAAGAGCGAGGCGTTGAAGACGGGACAGCCAATTTCATATACGGAATAATTTCTGTTCGTTTTAAGTTTTAATGTCTCTCCTTACTTTCAGTTAAAAAAAACTTGTTTTTTTAGTTAATTTCTGAACGTTTTTGAATTAATGCAGCTTTGATTTTGGCTCGCCGTTACATGAATAATTAAAACAAAATTCGCATATTATTTTTCCTTTTTTTGGCTAATTGGCTTTCTCGAAATTTTGTTCTGACGTAACTTACGCAACGAATTTCTATATTCGTATCTTTTTATTGCGTATATTAGGGAGTTCGCTCCCTAGTCAATACCTCTCTCTTTATGCTAAAGTTCGAATTTTGTTCGAATCACAAACCCCTAAACCACAAAGGCCGGTTAATAGATAGCTCTTTTGAAAGCGCTAAAAAACTTTAGCGTGAGGAGCGGGTTATTGACTAGGGGGCGAACCTCCTCATATAGGCCTACGAAATAATTTCTGTTAGTTTTAAGCTTTACTGTTGCTCCTTTACTTTCAGTTGATGAAAAATTGTTTTTATAATTAATTTCTGATCGTTTTTTAAATAATACTGGGAAATCTGGCGCCCCTTCATGGAAATATTCCTTCCCCCAAGGAATATTCTCCATGGAAAGATCCTCCCCCGTAACCCTTACTCCGACCCCGACCCCCCACTGGAAAATAATTCCTCCTGAAAACACCTGTATATTTCCCAATGACCAATACTATATGCAAACAATGGGCAAAGTCTATAACTTGCAGCCCCTACCCCGGGAACTGTGGGGGATTAAGTCATCCTCAAAGACATATTAATAAGATTTTTGACTATGCTGAACAAAATGGCTATCTCCAAATTTTGATTGGGTGACTTCGGGAAAAAAATAAGCGTGGGAGGGGGTCAAGTTGCCCTCCAATTTTTTTGGTCACTTAAAAAGGGCACTATAATTTTTAATTTCCGTTCGAATGAGCCGTCTCACGATATTCTAGGACTACTGGATCGATACGATCACCCCTGGAGAAAAAAAAAAAATAAACTCGCATCTGTGTCCGTGATCTTTCTTCTGGCAAACAATACAAAATGCCACATTTATGCAGATAGGAGTTTGAAACCTCTATAGTAGGGTTCTCTGATACGATGAATCTGATGGTGTGATTTTCATTAGAGTTCTATGACTTTTAGAGGTTTTTTCCCCCTTTTTTCGAAAATAATCCAAATTTTCTCTGGGTAAGACTAAACTTGATGAAACTTATATATTTGAAATCAGCATAAAAATTCGATTCTTCTGATGTATCTATTGGTATAAATATACCGTTTTTTAGAGTTTCGGTTACCATTGAGCCGGGTCGCTCCTTACTTACAGTTCGTTACCACGAACTGTTTGATATTCTTTCATGTTCTTTTATATTGTAAAGTAAGAATTTGATTGGTTGATTTTTTTTTATATATTCCTAGGACTACATTCCGGACCATCAAGGGGGTGGGTTTATTTTCAGAAAAGGGGCCATGATATTTAGAAATACTATAACAAAGAATTTAATGGTACTGCTTTTATGTATTTAGCGTGTTTTTTTTTTCAGAAAAGGACAATCACTAAATATTTGGCTTTAGAAAAAGACAACTGGATTAGTGCTTATTTTTATGAAGAAGATGAACAGTCTTGTATCTGTTAGGGTAGGCTTAAAGTTTACTTAAAAACTGATTCATAGGGACTGCGTAAGTTGGGCTGGGGCCCCAACCTCCTGAAAACGTAAATTTCTTCGAATTTCTTTATTAAATTATAGGTTTTTTATTATCCCCCCTAATTGTTTAAATTAAATTATTTGCAGTTCGTTTTTATTAACTCACTGATCTTTTTGTTCCATCTTCCGTTTATTTCTTTGTCACACATTTCTTTTAAATTTGTGAATTATTTTTCAACCACTCCCGAATGTTCAGTTACTTCCCACTTTTATCAGTATAGCACAACAGTAAGAGTGCTTCCTTAGGCAGTGTTAACTCAGGTTTTAATCTTGGATGACACACGATATTTTTTTTTGTAATTGGAAAATTTAAAATTGGAAAATATTTTTTTCCAGAATCTATAAACATAAGTAAAAATTACGGCAAAAACTCGACTCGTTTTTGCATAATTTGATTTTTTTTTTAGTTGTTTTCCTCAATTCTTCGACTTTTTTCGTTTATGCATTTAAAATTTAGATAAATTTGGTGTTTATGTTATGTAAAACCCAACACTTTTTTGCCCCTTGTGTTCATTTATATTCGTATATTCTTGAGAAAAAAAACAATTTACTGCTTTTTAGTTCATTTTGAAAATGAGTTTTTTTTGACCTCCTCCCCTAAAAATTATTTGTACGTGCCGGGACTTGTGAAACCCATCAAAACAGCTGTAGGCTAGCATTGTTGGGGTTGAACTGTGTGGTTGAAGAAATAACCTTCTTTTATTTCTTGCTTTCTTTTGGTTGGGAGTAATGATTCAAATTACAAACAGAAAAAAGGCATTTTATGTAAAATAACTGATGTTTCGTATAGGAACTGAAGACAACGATTGAAATATTTTTAGTTTGATAAAATAAAAACAAAACAAAAATTCTGTCACTCGGAATTCCTCGAATCTTCACGTTTAAGAGATGCAAATTAAAGGCTAGAGGAAGTGAGACTGAGACCGAGCCAATATAAAAAATTAGACGGGAAGGGAACGATTAAAATGATTTTTTGGTTCTTTTTAAGAAGCTGGATTTATTAAGATCGGTTTTATTGAAATTTGACAATAAAAAAAAAATCTAGTTGGTTATATTGTTTTATGAAAAACTCTAAATTGTCTTGTGTTCATTGGAGAAAATTAAAGAGAGGAGATGTCGTTACTTTGAATTATTGTGAGTGGGGATGATGAAGTCATATAAAATAGGACACATCAATTTTTTATCATTAATGCGTCATATTATTCAAGAAAATTCGATGGAATAGTATGAATGCCAAACCAACTGATCATTAACGACTTAAATCTTGGAGAAGGGAGGTCCATATTTTTCGACCTGTGCTAAAGAACAGGCAAAGTATGAAAGAGAACGGGGGTCAGTGTGAAAGTAAATCGGTTTCCGAATTCCATTGGTCTGAGTAACCCACCGTATGTGCTCGTTGAAGTTCATCATTTAATACCAAAAATATCCTCAAACAGTTTAGTTAGAAAAATGCCAACTAATATTTAAGTGTTTCAAGGTTTATTGATTTTAATTATTGCTGTCTAATATTTACAGTTTAATCTTTTGAAATTCCTTAATTTTTTTTCTGCGCGATCACTATTGGTTAACAATGGGAATTAATTTCGATATATTTCATTGGAGAATCTTTTAATATAATACTGTGTGTTACATTTTTGAAAATTTACACGATGTTTTTTTTTAAATAGACAAGAAAATTCTCTTGGTATTGGATATATGAAAGTTTTTTGTGAAGTCAGATTCGGAATCTCTTCAATCATTCCCCTGAATCTCCATCTGATTCATATAAAGAATATCTCCCGCCATCCGAAAATTCCAGTATGTTCCTGGCCCCTGTCACTCTCGGTGAGTTCCAGAAAGTAATTATGAATCTAAAGAGTGGTAATTCTCTAGGTCTAGATGGGCTATCCACAAATATTCTGAAGGAACTTGCATGTGTAATTCATGTCCCGTTGCTTCATATTTTAAATGCATCTATGTCATCAGGGATCTTTCCGGAAGTATTGAAATCTGCACGAGTTATTCCAATTCATAAGAAAGGTGATAAGACAAATATAGGCAACTATCGCCCAATAGCTATTCTTTCCCCTATATCTAAGGTTATTGAAAAAATTATTCAAAAAAGAATTGTCTCGTATTTTGATAAAAGGAATTTATTTACTAAAAATCAGTTTGGATTCAGAGCGGGTCATTCTACTGAACAAGCTATTGCAGCGCTAATTTTAGAGATTAATGATTCATTAAATGATGAAAATCATGTATCTACTCTTTTCTATGATATAAAAAAGGCATTTGATAGGCTAAACCATGAAATTTTATTGGAGAAAATTAATAATGCAGGTATTAGAGCTAAAGGCTTAGATCTAATAAAATCTTACTTGCATGGTCGAAAAATTCAGGTAGAGGTAAATGGGCACCTGTCAAGCCATATTGTTATTGATGATGTTGGAGTCCCCCAGGGATCAGTATTAGGGCCATTACTATTTTTGATTTATATAAATGACCTTTCGAGGTGTTTACCCCAAGATAGTAGTTTAGCAGTAATTTTTGCAGATGATACGGTAGTAGAGATGGGGGTGCCAGTCGTGACATTACCACGTGGTCATGTCAGCATTTTTAATGCTGTCAGTACACCAAAAAAGGGCCTAGCCTCCCTAGGGGAGATGGATTTCTGAGAAATTGATTGCGTAATCGAAGGGGAAGTGAATTTCCGAGAACTTGATTGCGTAATCGAAGGGGACGTGAATTTCTGAGAACTTGATTGCGTAATCAAAGTGTGTCAACAACAACAACATCGACCTTGACATTCGCTGAGAGCGTGCACTTACAACAACATCGACCTTGGAACACCTGTGCAGTCGACCTCAATTCACCTATCGTGAATCAATAATTCCCCTTAGAAACAACAAATTAATTTCCCCTTCTTGACAGATCAATCAATCAATGACATCATCTGTCAGACTTTAAAAATTTCCGCCTAGAAACATTTCTCCAGGAATAGATCCATATCATTAATGTCTTTGCCTCGGGAACAACTCTTTTGGTCGAACTCCAAAGGATATTAATAACCCAAGGCCATGGAAACAATTAGGCAAGAAACATCTTAGCGATGAATTGTTTTAGCGCGCGAGAAGGTTTCCTATTAATTTGAAATGCGTTAGCACAGAGATGCCAATAACAAAGGAACACGCTGAATTTACGTTTAGTGATTATTTGGGCGAAACCGTTTTAGACAGGTTATGGAACTATTTCGGCGAAACAGATAGAGACATTTTAAAAGAAGATTTTTGAAGAGATTTTGGAGGAGGTTTTGAGTGTGGTCGTTATAATACACAAGTTTCATTTGAACAGTGTTGTGAGGTCCTCTAACCCAACCCCAAAGGGTTCCGATCCTCCTACCCCAACCCCGAAGGAAGCCCCCGGTCCTCAAAGCCCCCCAAGCTCCCAAAGGGCCACCGGCGCCCCCAAAGGCCCACCCAGACCCCCAAAGGCCATCCCCAGGCCCCAAATACTCCCCCAGGCCCCCAACTGGCCCCCCGGACCCCCAAAGGCCCTCCCTGTGCCCCAAAGGTCCTCCTCCGGTCCCCAAAGGCCCATCGAGCTCCCAAAGGACCAACGGTGCCCCAAAGGCCATCCACCGGTCCCCCGGCTCCCCAAAGGCCCACCCAGACCCCCAAATTCCAACTCCGGACCCCAAAGCCCCTCCCCGTAGTGTTTGGTTATGGGTTACCGTGTCACAGTTAAATTTTATTGTTTTTTAAAAGTTAATTATGAATTTATTTCGTTGAAATGCAAGAGTTGAAATATTTCAGTAGCGTTCGGTTGTGGTTTACCTTGTCACAGTTACATTTTCTTGATTTTTCAAAGTTCATTCTGAATTTCTTTCACTGAAATGTAAGAGTTGCAATATTTCAGTAGTGTTTGGCTGTGGTTTACCTTGTCACAGTTACATTTTCTTGATTTTTCAATGTTCATTTTGAATTTCTTTCGTTGAAATGCAAGTGTTGGAATATTTCAGTAGTGTTTGGTCATGGTTTACCTTGTCACAGTTACATTTTCTTGATTTTTCAAAGTTCATTTTGAATTTCTTTCGTTGAAAAGCAAGAGTTGGACTATTTCAGTAGCGTTAGGGTGTGGTTTACCTTGTCAAAGTTAAATTTTCTTGATTTTTCAAAGGTCATTTTGAATTTCCTTCGTTGAAATTCAAGAGTTGGACTATTTCAGAAGCGTTCGGTTGTGGTTTACCTTGTCACAGTTACATTTTATTTATTTTCCAAAGTTAATTTTAATTTCTTTTGTTGAAATTCAAGAGTTTGACTATTTCAGTAGCGTTCGGTTGTTTTTTACATTGTCAAATTTACATTTTCTTGATTTTTCAAAGTTCATTTTGAATTTCCTTTGTTGAAATGCAAGAGTTGGAATATTTCAGTAGTGTTTGGTTGTGGTTTACCTTATCACAGTTACATTTTCTTGATTTTTCAAAGTTCATTTGAAATTATTTCTTTGATATTCAAGAGTTTGACTATTTCAGTTGTGTTTTGTTTTGGTTTAACTTGTAACAGTTAAATTTTCTTGATTTTTCAAAGTTCATTTTGAATTTCCTTTGTTGAAATGCAAGAGTTGGAATATTTCAGTAGTGTTTGGTCGTGGTTTACCTTGTCACAGTTACATTTTCTTGATTTTTCAAAGTTCATTTTGAATTTCTTTAGTTGAAATCCAAGAGTTTGAATATTTCAGTAGTGTGTGGTTTTGGTTTAGCTTGTCACAGTTAAATTTTCAAGATTTTTCACAGATCATTTTTAATTTCTTTCGTTGAAATGCAAGAGTTGGACTATTTCAGTAGTGTTTGGTTATGGTTTACCTTGTCACAGTTACATTTTCCTGATTTTTCAAAGCTCATTTTGAATTTCTTTCGTTGAAATGCAAGAGTTGGACTATTTCAGTAGTGTTTGCTTATGGTTTACCTTGTCACAGTTACATTTTCATGATTTTTCAAAGTTGATTTTGAATTTCTTTCGTTGAAATGCAAGAGTTGGAATATTTCAGGAGTGTTTGGTTATGGTTTACCTTGTCACAGTTACATTTTCTTGATTTTTCAAAGATCATTTAGAATTTTTTTCTTTGAAATGTAAGAGTTGGAATATTTCAGTAGTGTTTGGTTATGGTTTACCTTGTCACAGTTACATTTTACTGATTTTTCAAAGTTCATTTAGAATTTCTTTCGTTGAATTGCAAGAGTTGGAATATTTCAGTGGTGTTTGGTTATGGTTTACCTTGTCACAGTTACATTTTCTCGATTTTTCAAAGTTCATTTTGAATTTCTTTCTTTGAAGTGCAAGAGTTGGAATATTTCAGTAGTGTTTGGTTGTGGTTTACCTTGTCACAGTTATATTCTCTTGATTTTTCAAAGTTGATTTTGAATTTCTTTCGTTGAAATGCAAGAATTGGAATATTTCAGTAGTGTTTGGTTTTGGTTTACCTTGTCACAGTTACATTTTCTTGATTTTTCAAAGTTCATTCTGAATTGCTTTCGTTGAAATTCAAGAGTTGGAATATTTCAGTAGTGTTTGGTTGGGGATTAACTTGTCACATTTACATTTTCTTGATTTTTAATAGTTCATTTTTAATTTATTTCGTTGAAATGCAAGAGTTGGACTATTTCAGTAGTGTTTGGTGGTGGTTTACCTTGTCACAGGTACATTTTCTTGATTTTTCAAAGTTCATTTTGAATTTCTTTCGTTGAAATGCAAGAGTTGGAATATTTCAGTAGTGTTTGGTCGTGGTTTACCTAGTCACAGTTACATTTTCTTGATTTTTCATAGTTCATTTTGAATTTCTTTTGTTGAAATGCAAGAGTTGGAATATTTCAGTAGAGTTCGGTTGTGGTTTAACTTGTCACAGTTACATTTTCTTGATTTTTCAAAGTTCATTTTGAATTTCTTTTGTTGAAATGCAAGAGTTGGAATATTTCACTAGTGTTTGTTTGTGGTTTACCTTGTCACAGTTACATTTTCTTGATTTTTCAAAGTTCATTTTGAATTTCTTTCGTTGAAAAGCAAGAGTTGGAATATTTCAGTAGTGTTTGGCTGTGGTTTACCTTGTCACAGTTACATTTTCTTGATTTTTCAAAGTTCATTTGAATTTCTTTCATTGAAATGCAAGAGTTGGAATATTTCAGAAGTGTTTGGTTGTGGTTTACCTTGTCAGAGTTAAATTTTCTTGATTTCTCAAAGTTCATTTTGAATTTCTTTCATTGAAATGCAATAGTTGGAATATTTCAGTAGTGTTTGGTCGTGGTTTACCTTGTCACAGTTACATTTTCTTGATTTTTTTCAAAGTTCATTTTGAATTTCTTTCGTTGAAATGCAAGAGTTGGACTATTTCAGTAGTGTTTGGTTGTGGTTTACCTTGTTACAGTTACATTTTCATGATTTTTCAAAGTTCATTTTGAATTTCTTTCGTTGAAATGCAAGAGTTGGAATATTTCAGTAGTGTTTGCTTATGGTTTACCTTGTCACAGTTACATTTTCTTGATTTTTCAAAGTTCAATTTAATTTAATTAGTTTAAATTCAAGAGTTTGAATATTTCAGTAGTGTTTGGGTATGGTTTACATTGTCACCGTTACATCTTCTTGATTTTTCAAATTTCAATTAGAATTTCTTTCGTTGAAATGCAAGAGTTGGAATATTTCAGTGGTGTTTGCTTATGGTTTACCTTGTCACAGTTACATTTTCCTTATTTTTCAAAGTTCATTTTGAATTTCTTTCGTTGAAATGCAAGAGTTGGACTATTTCAGTAGTGTTTGGTTGTGGTTTACCTTGTCACAGTTACATTTTCTTGATTTTTAAAAGTTACTTTTGAATTTCTTTCGTTGAAAAGCAAGAGTTGGAATATTTCAGTAGTGTTTGCTTATGGTTTACCTTGTCACAGTTGCATTTTCTTTATTTTTCAAAGTTCATTTTGAATTGCTTTCGTTGAAATGCAACAGTTTGAATATTTAAGTATTGTTTTATTATGTTTTACATTGTAAAACTTACATTTTCATGATTTTTCAAAGTTCATTTCGAATTTCTTTCGTTGAAATGCAAGAGATGGAATATTTCAGTAGTGTATGATAGTGGTTTACCTTGTCAAAGTTAAATTTTCTTGATTTTTCAAAGTTCATTTTGAATTTCTTTCTTTGAAATGCAAGAGTTTGAATATTTCAGTAGTGTTTGGTTGTGGTTTACCTTGTCACAGTTACATTTTCTTGATTTTTCAAATTTCATTTTGAATTTCTTCCGATGAAATGCAAGAGTTGGAATATTTCAGTAGTGTTTGGGTATTTTTGACCTTGTAACAGGTACATTTTCTGTAATCTTCATACTTCATTTTGAGTTTCTTTCTTCGAAATTCAAGAGTTGGACTATTTCAGTAGTGTTTGGTTGTGGTTTACCTTGTCACATTTACATTTTCCTGATTTTCCAATGTTCATTTTTGATTTTCTTTCGTTTAACAGAAAGATTTGTAATATTTCAGTATTGTTTGCTTATGGTTTAGCTTGTCACAGTTACATTTTCTTGATTTTTCAATGTTCATTTTAATTTCTTTAGTTGAAATGCAAGAGTTTGAATATTTCAGCAGTGTATGGTTGTTGTTTACCTTGGCTCAGTTACTTTTTATTTTTTTTACTTAGTTCATTTTGAATTTTTTTTGTGGATCATAATGATTTGTATTATGTCAGCAGTGGTTTGTTGTGGTTTGAAATGTCAAAGTTCCATTTCATGATTTTTCAATGTCCTTTTGAATTTCTATCGATGAAATGAAAGAGTTGGTATATTTCATTAGCGTTTTGTTGTGGTTTAACATGTCACATTTACATTTTCTTGATTTTTCAAAGTTCATTTTTGAATTTCTTTCGTTGAAATGCAAGAGTTGGAATATTTCAGTAGTGTTTGGTTGTGGTTTAACTTGTCAAAGTTACATTTTCTTGATTTTTCAAAGTTCATTTTGAATTTATTTCGTTGAAAAGCAAGAGTTGGAATATTTCAGTAGCGTTTTCTTGTGGTTTACCTTGTCACAGTTAAATTTTCTTGATTTTTCAAAGTTCATTTGAATTTCTTTCATTGAAATTCAAGAGGTGGAATATTTCAGAAGTATTTGGTTGTGGTTTACCTTGTCTCAGTTAAATTTTCTTTATTTTTCTAAGTTCATTTGAATGTCTGTCGTTGAAATGCATTAGTTGGAATATTTCAGTAATGTTTGGACGTGGTTTACCTAGTCACAGTTACATTTTCTTGATTTTTTAAAGCTCATTTTGAATTTACTTCATTTAAATTCACTAGTTGGACTATTTAAGTAGTGTTTGCTTATGGTTTACATAGTCACAGTTACATTTTCATGATTATTCAAAGATCATTTTGAATTTCTTTCGTTGAAATGCAAGAGTTGGAATATTTCAGTAGTGTTTGGTTATGGTTTACCTTGTCACAGTTACATTTTCTTGATTTTTCAAAGTTCATTTTGAATTTCTTTCGTTGAAATGCAAGAGTTGGAATATTTCTGTAGTTTTGTCTTATTGATCAACTGATCAGATTTACTTTTTCTTGTAGTGAAACATTACTTGTTGAATTTCTATCGTTTTATAGCAGGAGATTAAATATTTTAAGAGTTTATGGTTTTGGTTTTCCTCATCTAAGTGACCGTTTATTTATTTCTAATTTCTCATAATTTAATTATTTCTTTTTATAGAACTAGTTGTTATATTTAAGTATTGTATGCTTATGGTTTACCTTGTCACAGTTGCATTGTCTTTATTTTTCAAAGTTCATTTGAATTTCTTTTGTTGAAATGCAAGAGTTGGAATATTTCAGTAGTGTTTGCTTATGGTTTAACTTGTCACAGTTGCATTTTCTTGATTTTTCAAATTTCATTTGAATTTCTTTCGTTGAAATGCAAGAGTTGGAATCTTTCAGTAGTGTTTGGTTATGGTTTAAATTGACACAGTTACATTTTCTTGATTTTTCAAAGTTCATTTCGAATTTCTTTCGTTGAAATGCAAGAGTTGGAATATTTCAGTAGTGTTTGCTTATGGTTCACCTTATCACAGTTACATTTTCTTGATTTTCAAATTCATTTTGAATTTCTTTCATTGAAATGCATGAGTTGGAATATTTCACTAGTGTTTGGTTCTGGTTTACCTTGCCATATTTACACACATGTATACACATGTACACACATGTGCTTATCATGAGTGCTCATGATAAGTTAACCTAACCTTTTCCGGTGAGTATGGTTAGGTTAGACTAGATTAAGTTAGGTTAGATTAGGTTAGGTTAGGTTAGCCCATTTACGCTTCACTTAGGTTAGCTTAGGTTAGGTGAGAGACAGGCAAAAAGTTAGGTGTATGATTAGGTTAGGTTAGGTTAGATTAAGTTAGGTTAGCTTAAGTTAGGTTAGGCTAGGTTAGCCTACGTACGCGCGCGTACGTAGGCTAACCTAGCCTAACCTAATAACTTAACCTAACCTAACTCTAATCATACACCTAGACTTATACTGTCATAACAACCAAGTACTAAGTAAACTATCTAACCATGAACCTAATTGATAACTAATCATATGAGAATGCTAACTGTAGACAAGTGTAACTACCATAATGCATAACAGAACTAACACTGAAATATTCCAACTCTTGCTATTTCAACGAAAGAAATTCAAAATGAGCTTTGAAAAATCAAGAAAATGTAACTGTGATAAGGTAAGCCATAACCAAACACCACTGAAATAGTCCAACTCTTGCTTTTCAACGACATAAATTAGAAATGAAATTTGAAAAAACAAGAAAATGTAACTGCGACAGTGTAAACCATAAGCAACCACCACTGAAATATCCCAACTCTTGCATTTCAACGAAAGAAATTCAAAATGAACTTTGAAAAATAAAGAAAATGTAACTGTGACAATGTAAACCATAAGCAAACACTACTGAAATATTCAAACTCTTGCATTTCAACTAAATAAATTCAAATGAGCTTTGAATAATCATGAAAATGTAACTGTGACAATGTAAAACACAACCAAACACTACTGAAATAGTCCAACTCTTGAATTTCAATGAAAGAAATTCAAAATGAACTTTGAAAAATCAATAAAATGTAACTGTGACAAGGTAAACCACGACCAAACACTACTGAAATATTCCAACTATTTCATTTCAACGAAATAAATTCAAAATGAACTTTGAAAAATCAATAAAATTTAACTGTGGCAAGGTAAACCACAACCAAACACTTCTGAAATATTCCACCTCTTGCATTTAAATTAAAGAAATTAAAATGAACTTTGAAAAATCAAGAAAATGTAACTGTGACAAGGTAAACCACAACCAAACACTACTGAAATATTCCAACTCTTGCTTTTCAACGAAAGAAATTCAAAATGAACTTTGAAAAATCAAGAAAATGTAACTTTGACAAGGTAAACCACAACCAAACACTACTTAAATATTCCAACTCTTGCATTTCAACGAAAGAAAATCAAAATGAACTTTGAAAAATCAAGAAAATGTAAATTTGACAAGGTAAACCACAACCGAACACTACTGAAATATTCCAACTATTTCATTTCATCGAAAGAAATTCAAATTAACTATGAAAAATCAAGAAAATGTAACTGTGACAAGGTAAACCACAACCAAACACTACTGAAATATTTCAACTCTTGCTTTTCAACGAAAGAAATTCAAAATGAACTTTGAAAAATCAAGAAAATGTAACTGTGACAAGGTAAACCATAACCAAACACTGCTGAAATATTCCAACTCTTGCATTTCAACGAAGAAATTCAAATGAACTTTGAAAAATCAAGAAAATGTAACTGTGACAAGGTAAACCACAAGCAAACACTACTGAAATATTCCAACTCTTGCTTTTCAACAAAAGAAATTAAAAAATGAACTTTGAAAAATCAA